>NW_027175553.1:0-126237 GCF_028021215.1 Eschrichtius robustus
TACAGAAAAGGAAACGGTGGAGAACAAATGATGAGTTTTACGAATTTTCAAAGACATGCAATCCCAAATTACAAAAACCTATCAGCTCACAGCAGCCAGAAGGGCCATTAGCATAAATGCTGCAAACAATAAATGCTGAAGCGATTGTGGAGAAATGCGTACCCTCGATTCTAAGGGGGACGGGGTAAGAGCCACTAATGAAAACACAAAGAAGGTGCTTTGAAAAGGAAAACACGGTGCTACCAGTCAGTCAATAACACCCACTGCTGGGCCTATCACCTGTGAAAATGAGAATCAAAAAGTCACAGGCTGGCAATCCTGCACTACAACAATATTTACCATAGCCAACACTTGGAAGCAATGAAAATGTCCATCAACCGAGGAATGCGCAAAGTAGAAGTGGTCGACGTACACACTGGGAAATTACTCCAATAAAAAAATAAAAATTAAATTTAAAAATCCAACAAAAGTAAGGAGACATCAGCTTGTGTGGGTTTGTCCGAGCACACTCCACTCTAATTTATAACCGAGAAAAACCACAGGCCGCAAGGGCTTTTCCCTAGTTACCACGGTGAGGACATAGAAAGGCTGCCGCCCCCTGGCAGTTACCTGCAAAAGCAGCTTTAAAGCCTGTGCTAATGGTCATTTCATAGGAACAAGTACTGCAGAACTGTAAAGGAAACCTGCCCTCAAAATGTCTTGAGGGAGGTAATGGCCAAAACATTTCAAAATGTGACACATACTTTAAGAGAACACTTTGAAGAACTAAGGGGTAATCACAGCTTGAAAAATAAAAAGGACATGCCTTAAAGCTCAATTTCAACGGATTATGAGGCACATGCGACTTCAACCACAAAGAGGTATCAGCTCACACTTGTCAGAATAACCATCAGCAAGGAAACTACAAACAATAAATGCTGAAGGTGTTGTGGAGAAATGCATACCCTCAACTTCAAGTGAGACGTAACTTGAAAAGGGCCACGAATGAGAACAGAATGGAGGTGCCTTAAAAAGGTAAACATTGAGCTACCAAACGATCCAGCAGGCCCACTCCTCGACCTATAATCTAAGAAGAGAGAATTGGAAAGACACAGGCAGGCAAATCTGCATGGCACAGTATTACAATAGCCAAGATATGGAAGTAACCAAAAAGTCCACCAACAGATGGGGTGGACAAAGAAGAACACCTCCATGTACAGATGGAATATTCGCTACTGAAAAAAAATGAAACAATGCCATTTGCAGCACCATACATGAGTCTAGACATAATCACGCAACCTGTAGTAAGTGAGAAAGCAAAAGACACATATCCTATCATATCACTTTTAGGAGTTACTTAAAAATTGATACCAATGAAGATATTTCCACAGAGAAAGGCAATCACAGATTCATTAAAAAAACGTATGGTTCACTAAATAGAAAGGGATGAGGATTGGATACATTACCATATTGGGGTTAACAGAGATATACAAACCATGTGAAATAGATAATCACCAAAGACGTACGGAAGACCAGGAGAAGACTACTCAACATTGTGTCATAACCTACATGGGAAAAGGATGCGAGGAAGAATAGATACACGTATATGTGTGAAAGAACCACATCTTGCACACCTAGAACAAACAAACCATTGTAATCAAATTTGCTGGGATAAAAAATGAAAAGTAAGTTACAAATATGAACAAGAAGTAATGAGACATAAACATAAAGTGCTTTTTTCCTGGCACATTCCATTCGAATTTACAACCTAGAACACCACTTCCATTAAGGCTCTGTTTCCCCAGTTACCAAATTAGGTAAAGGAGAAATGCTGCCACCTTGTGGCCGTTTCCTGCAAGAGCAGCTTTAAACTCACAGCTAATGGTCACTTAACATTCACAAGGACTCAGGGCTGTAAAGGACACCTGCCCTAAAAAATTGTGCTGAAGTAGGGAATGGACAAAAAAATTCAAAACAGGCAAATGTTTCAAGAAGAGAGTATGAAGAGTTAAGTTTTACTCACGCCCTTTTAAAAAAAAAAGGAAAATGGATAAAAGCTCAACCTCAGGGAGTGTTAGACCCATGCAATCTAATCTACAAAAAGTTTCAACTTACACCAGTCGACTGACCATCAGCAAAATGTCTACAAACAATAAATGCTGAAGGGGTCTTAGAGAACTGTGTCCCCTCTACCTCCTGGTGAGACGTAAAGGGGTAACAGCCAATAATGAGAACAGAAAGGAGCTGTGTTTAAAAGTAAAAATGGAGGTACCATTCAATCCAGCAGGCGCACCATTGGACCTCTCACCCGAGAAGACAAGAATCGAGAAGACACAGGCCGCAAAAGCTGCAGTGCAGCCTTATTCACAATAGCCAAGAGAGTGAAGCAATCAAAATATCCAACAAGAGGTGAATGGATAAAGAAGAAGTGGTCCATGTACACCATGGAATATTAGCCATGGAAAACAATGAACCATTGCTCTCTGAGGCACCACAAATGAGTCTGGAGATAATCACGAAACATGAGGTAAGTCGCAAAGCAAAAGACCTATATTCTATGATATCACTTATAGGCGTTATCTAATAACTGACACAAATGAACATATTTCCACAGAGAAAGACACTCACAGACTTAGAAAACCAACTATGCTCATCTAAAAGGAAAGGTGGGGGAAATGGATAAATTAAGATTAGTGTTACTATATGTATACAAAGTCATATTATATACATATCTCAAAAAGACCGACCATATAGCAAGGGAGGTCTGCGGAACCCTCTGTAATATTTTACATGGGAAGAGGGTCTGTACTTGAATAGACATATATAATGTACAAATGAACCAGATTGTGTACACCTAGGACAAACAATATTCTAAGCTTTACCCCAATTAAAACACTTTTAAAATCCAAGAAGAAATAATGACACATAAACTTATGGGATTTCGCCATGCACATTACAATGTAATTTACAACCTAGGAACACGACTTCCAGAAAGGCGCTGCTGCCCTAGTACCCAGATCTGGGAATGGAGAAATGCTGCCTCCTTGAGGCCACTTCCCACAACAGCAGCTTTAAACCCATTGCTAAAGGTCACTAAATATTCACCAAACTTGCAGTTCGGGAAATGACACCTGCTCTCTAAAAAAACTCTGGGGTGGAAAATCGACCAAAAAATTCAAAAGAGGGCAACCTTCCAAGAAGACAATTTCAAGAGGTATATTGTACTCCCAATTGTTTCCTTTTTTTAACAGAAAAAGAAACGGCGGAGAAAAATGGTGAGTTTTACGAATTTTCAAAGACATGCAAACCCAAATTACAAAACCCTATCAGCTCAAAGCAGCCAGTAGGGCCATTAGCATAAATGCTGCAAACAATAAATGCTAAATCGATTGTGGAGGAATGCGTACCCTCGATTCTAAGGGGGACGTGGTAAGAGCCACTAATGAAAACACAAAGAAGGTGCTTTGAAAAGGGAAACACGGTGCTACCAGTCAATCAATCACACCCACTGCTGGGCCTATCACCTGAGAAAATGAGAATCAAAAAGTCACAGGCTGGCAAGCCAGCACTCCAACAATATTTACCATAGCCAACACTTGGAAGCAATGAAAATGTCCATCAACCGAGGAATGCACAAAGTAGAAGTGGTCCACGTACACGGTGAGAAATTACTCTAATATAAAATAAAAATTACACTTAAAAAACCAACAAAAGGAGACATCAGCTTTTGTGGGTTTGTCCGGGCACACTCCACTCTAATTTATAACCGAGAATCACCACAGGCCGCAAGGGCTTTTCCCTAGGTACCAGGGTGGGGAACATAGAAAGGCTGCCACCCTCTGGCAGTTACCTGCAAAAGCAGCTTGAAAGCCTGTGCTCATGGTCATTTCATAGGAACAAGTACTGCAGGACTGTAAATGAAACCTGCCCTCAAAATGTCTTGAGGGAGGTAATGGCTAAAAGAATTCAAAATGTGACACATATTTTCAGAGAACACTTTGAAGAACTAAGGAGTAATCACAGCTTGAAAAATAAAAAGGACATGCCTTAAAGCTCAATTTCACCGGATTATGAGGCACATGCGAATTCAACCACAAAGAGGTATCAGCTCACACTTGTCAAAATAACCATCAGCAAGAAAACTACAAACAATAAATGCTGAAGGTGTTGTGGAGAAATGCATACCCTCAAATTCAAGTGGGACATAAGTTGGAAAGGGCCACGAATGAGAGCAGAATGGAGTTGCCTTAAAAAGGTAAACATTGATCTACCAAACGATCCAGCAGGCCCACTCCTCGACCTATAATCTAAGAAGAGAGAATTGGAAAGACACAGGCAGGCAAATCTGCATTGCACAGTATTACAATAGCCAGGATATGGAAGTAACCAAAAAGTCCACCAACAGATGGGTGGACAAAGAAGAACTCCTCCATGTACAGATGGAATATTCGCTAGTGAAAAAAATGAAACAATGCCATTTGCAGCACCATACATGAGTCTAGACGTAATCACGCCACCTGTAGTAAGTGAGAAAGCAAAAGACACACATCCTATCATATCACTTTTAGGAGTTCCTTAAAAATTGATACCAATGAAGATATTTCCACAGAGAAAGGCAATCACAGATCCATTAAAAAACTTATGGTTCTCCAAATAGAAAGGGATGAGGATTGGATATATTACCATATTGGGGTTAACAGAGATATACAAGCCATATGAAATATATACCCACCAAAGACGTACGGAAGACCAGGAGAAGACTACTCAACATTGTGTCATAACCCTACATGGGAAAAGGATGCGAGGAAGAATAGATACATGTATATGTGTGAAAGAACCACATCTTGCACACCTAGAGCAAACAAACCATTGTAATCAAATTTGCTGGGATAAAAAATAAAAGTAAATTACAAATATGAACAAGAAGTAATGAGACATAAACTTAAAGGGCTTTTTCCTGGCACATTCCAATCTAATATACAACCTAGAACACCACTTCCATTAAGACTCTGTTTCCCTAGTAACCAAATTTGGTAAAGGAGAAATGCTGCCACCTTGTGGCCGTTTCCTGCAAGAGCAGCTTTAAACTCACAGCTAATGGTCACTTAACATTCACAAGGACTCAGGGCTGTAAAGGACACTTGCCCTAAAAATTTGTGCTGAAGTAGGGAATGGACAAAAAAATTCAAAACAGGCAAATGTTTCAAGAAGAGATTATGAAGAGTTATGTTTAACTCACACTCTTTTTAAAAAAAGGAAAATGGATAAAAGCTCAACCTCAGGGAGTGTTAGATGCATGCAATCTAATCTACAAAAAGTTTCAACTTACACCAGTCGACTGACCATCAGCAAAATGTCTACAAACAATTAATCCTGAAGGGGTTTTAGAGAACTGTGTACCCTCTACCTGATGGTGAGACGTAAAGGGGTAACAGCCAATAATGAGAACAGAAAGGAGCTGTGTTTAAAAGTAAAAATGGAGGTAACATTCAATCCAGCAGGCGCACCATTGGACCTCTCACCTGAGAAGACAAGAATCGAGAAGACACAGGCCGCAAAAGCTGCAGTGCAGCCTTATTCACAATAGCCAAGACAGTGAAGCAATCAAAATGTCCAACAACAGGTGACTGGATAAAGAAGAAGTGGTCCATGTACACAATGGAATATTAGCCATGGAAAACAATGAACCATTGCTCTCTGAGGCACCACAAATGAGTCTGGAGATAATCACGAAACATGAGGTAAGTCGGAAACCAAAGACCTGTATTCTATGATATCACTTATAGGCGTTATCTAATAACTGACACAAATGAATATATTTCCACAGAGAAAGTCACTCACAGACTTAGAAAACAAACTATGCTCATCTAAAAGGAAAGGTGGGGGGAATGGATAAATTAAGATTAGTGTTGCTATATGTATACAAACACATATTATATACATATCTCAAAAAGACCGACCATGTAGCAAGGGAGGTCTGTGGAACCCTCTGTAACATTTTACATGGGGAGAGGATCTGTACTTGAATAGACATATATAATGTACAAATGAACCAGATTGTGTACACCTAGGACAAACAATATTCTAAGCTTTACCCCAATTAAAAAAAAATTTAAAACCAAGAAGAAATAATGAGACATAAACTTATGGGGGTTTCTCCATGCACATTCCAATTTAATTTACAACCTAGGAACACGACTTCCAGAAAGGCTCTGCTGCCCTAGTACCCAGATTTGGGAATGGAGAAATGCTGCCTGCTTGAGGCCACTTCCCACAACAGCAGCTTTAAACCCATTGCTAAAGGTCACTAAATATTCACCAAGCTTGCAGTTCGGTAAATGACACCTGCTCTCTAAAAAAATTATGGGGTGGAAAATCGACCAAAAATTTCAAAATAGGACAACCTTCCAAGAAGACAATTTCAAGAGTTATATTGTACTCTCAATTGTTTCCTTTTTTTTTAACAGAAAAGGAAACGGTGGAGAAAAATGATGAGTTTTACGAATTTTCAAAGACATGCAATCCCAAATTACAAAAACCTATCAGCTCACAGCAGCCAGAAGGGCCATTAGCATAAATGCTGCAAACAATAAATGCTGAAGCGATTGTGGAGAAATGCGTACCCTCGATTCTAAGGGGGACGGGGTAAGAGCCACTAATGAAAACACAAAGAAGGTGCTTTGAAAAGGAAAACACGGTGCTACCAGTCAGTCAATAACACCCACTGCTGGGCCTATCACCTGTGAAAATGAGAATCAAAAAGTCACAGGCTGGCAATCCTGCACTACAACAATATTTACCATAGCCAACACTTGGAAGCAATGAAAATGTCCATCAACCGAGGAATGCGCAAAGTAGAAGTGGTCGACGTACACACTGGGAAATTACTCCAATAAAAAATAAAAATTAAATTTAAAAATCCAACAAAAGTAAGGAGACATCAGCTTGTGTGGGTTTGTCCGAGCACACTCCACTCTAATTTATAACCGAGAAAAACCACAGGCCGCAAGGGCTTTTCCCTAGTTACCACGGTGAGGACATAGAAAGGCTGCCGCCCCCTGGCAGTTACCTGCAAAAGCAGCTTTAAAGCCTGTGCTAATGGTCATTTCATAGGAACAAGTACTGCAGAACTGTAAAGGAAACCTGCCCTCAAAATGTCTTGAGGGAGGTAATGGCCAAAACATTTCAAAATGTGACACATACTTTAAGAGAACACTTTGAAGAACTAAGGGGTAATCACAGCTTGAAAAATAAAAAGGACATGCCTTAAAGCTCAATTTCAACGGATTATGAGGCACATGCGACTTCAACCACAAAGAGGTATCAGCTCACACTTGTCAGAATAACCATCAGCAAGGAAACTACAAACAATAAATGCTGAAGGTGTTGTGGAGAAATGCATACCCTCAACTTCAAGTGAGACGTAACTTGAAAAGGGCCACGAATGAGAACAGAATGGAGGTGCCTTAAAAAGGTAAACATTGAGCTACCAAACGATCCAGCAGGCCCACTCCTCGACCTATAATCTAAGAAGAGAGAATTGGAAAGACACAGGCAGGCAAATCTGCATGGCACAGTATTACAATAGCCAAGATATGGAAGTAACCAAAAAGTCCACCAACAGATGGGTGGACAAAGAAGAACACCTCCATGTACAGATGGAATATTCGCTACTGAAAAAAATGAAACAATGCCATTTGCAGCACCATACATGAGTCTAGACATAATCACGCAACCTGTAGTAAGTGAGAAAGCAAAAGACACATATCCTATCATATCACTTTTAGGAGTTACTTAAAAATTGATACCAATGAAGATATTTCCACAGAGAAAGGCAATCACAGATTCATTAAAAAAACGTATGGTTCACTAAATAGAAAGGGATGAGGATTGGATACATTACCATATTGGGGTTAACAGAGATATACAAACCATGTGAAATAGATAATCACCAAAGACGTACGGAAGACCAGGAGAAGACTACTCAACATTGTGTCATAACCTACATGGGAAAAGGATGCGAGGAAGAATAGATACACGTATATGTGTGAAAGAACCACATCTTGCACACCTAGAACAAACAAACCATTGTAATCAAATTTGCTGGGATAAAAAATGAAAAGTAAGTTACAAATATGAACAAGAAGTAATGAGACATAAACATAAAGTGCTTTTTTCCTGGCACATTCCATTCGAATTTACAACCTAGAACACCACTTCCATTAAGGCTCTGTTTCCCCAGTTACCAAATTAGGTAAAGGAGAAATGCTGCCACCTTGTGGCCGTTTCCTGCAAGAGCAGCTTTAAACTCACAGCTAATGGTCACTTAACATTCACAAGGACTCAGGGCTGTAAAGGACACCTGCCCTAAAAAATTGTGCTGAAGTAGGGAATGGACAAAAAAATTCAAAACAGGCAAATGTTTCAAGAAGAGAGTATGAAGAGTTAAGTTTTACTCACGCCCTTTTAAAAAAAAAAGGAAAATGGATAAAAGCTCAACCTCAGGGAGTGTTAGACCCATGCAATCTAATCTACAAAAAGTTTCAACTTACACCAGTCGACTGACCATCAGCAAAATGTCTACAAACAATAAATGCTGAAGGGGTCTTAGAGAACTGTGTCCCCTCTACCTCCTGGTGAGACGTAAAGGGGTAACAGCCAATAATGAGAACAGAAAGGAGCTGTGTTTAAAAGTAAAAATGGAGGTACCATTCAATCCAGCAGGCGCACCATTGGACCTCTCACCCGAGAAGACAAGAATCGAGAAGACACAGGCCGCAAAAGCTGCAGTGCAGCCTTATTCACAATAGCCAAGAGAGTGAAGCAATCAAAATATCCAACAAGAGGTGAATGGATAAAGAAGAAGTGGTCCATGTACACCATGGAATATTAGCCATGGAAAACAATGAACCATTGCTCTCTGAGGCACCACAAATGAGTCTGGAGATAATCACGAAACATGAGGTAAGTCGCAAAGCAAAAGACCTATATTCTATGATATCACTTATAGGCGTTATCTAATAACTGACACAAATGAACATATTTCCACAGAGAAAGACACTCACAGACTTAGAAAACCAACTATGCTCATCTAAAAGGAAAGGTGGGGGAAATGGATAAATTAAGATTAGTGTTACTATATGTATACAAAGTCATATTATATACATATCTCAAAAAGACCGACCATATAGCAAGGGAGGTCTGCGGAACCCTCTGTAATATTTTACATGGGAAGAGGGTCTGTACTTGAATAGACATATATAATGTACAAATGAACCAGATTGTGTACACCTAGGACAAACAATATTCTAAGCTTTACCCCAATTAAAACACTTTTAAAATCCAAGAAGAAATAATGACACATAAACTTATGGGGATTTCGCCATGCACATTACAATGTAATTTACAACCTAGGAACACGACTTCCAGAAAGGCGCTGCTGCCCTAGTACCCAGATCTGGGAATGGAGAAATGCTGCCTCCTTGAGGCCACTTCCCACAACAGCAGCTTTAAACCCATTGCTAAAGGTCACTAAATATTCACCAAACTTGCAGTTCGGGAAATGACACCTGCTCTCTAAAAAAACTCTGGGGTGGAAAATCGACCAAAAAATTCAAAAGAGGGCAACCTTCCAAGAAGACAATTTCAAGAGGTATATTGTACTCCCAATTGTTTCCTTTTTTTAACAGAAAAAGAAACGGCGGAGAAAAATGGTGAGTTTTACGAATTTTCAAAGACATGCAAACCCAAATTACAAAACCCTATCAGCTCAAAGCAGCCAGTAGGGCCATTAGCATAAATGCTGCAAACAATAAATGCTAAATCGATTGTGGAGGAATGCGTACCCTCGATTCTAAGGGGGACGTGGTAAGAGCCACTAATGAAAACACAAAGAAGGTGCTTTGAAAAGGGAAACACGGTGCTACCAGTCAATCAATCACACCCACTGCTGGGCCTATCACCTGAGAAAATGAGAATCAAAAAGTCACAGGCTGGCAAGCCAGCACTCCAACAATATTTACCATAGCCAACACTTGGAAGCAATGAAAATGTCCATCAACCGAGGAATGCACAAAGTAGAAGTGGTCCACGTACACGGTGAGAAATTACTCTAATATAAAATAAAAATTACACTTAAAAAACCAACAAAAGGAGACATCAGCTTTTGTGGGTTTGTCCGGGCACACTCCACTCTAATTTATAACCGAGAATCACCACAGGCCGCAAGGGCTTTTCCCTAGGTACCAGGGTGGGGAACATAGAAAGGCTGCCACCCTCTGGCAGTTACCTGCAAAAGCAGCTTGAAAGCCTGTGCTCATGGTCATTTCATAGGAACAAGTACTGCAGGACTGTAAATGAAACCTGCCCTCAAAATGTCTTGAGGGAGGTAATGGCTAAAAGAATTCAAAATGTGACACATATTTTCAGAGAACACTTTGAAGAACTAAGGAGTAATCACAGCTTGAAAAATAAAAAGGACATGCCTTAAAGCTCAATTTCACCGGATTATGAGGCACATGCGAATTCAACCACAAAGAGGTATCAGCTCACACTTGTCAAAATAACCATCAGCAAGAAAACTACAAACAATAAATGCTGAAGGTGTTGTGGAGAAATGCATACCCTCAAATTCAAGTGGGACATAAGTTGGAAAGGGCCACGAATGAGAGCAGAATGGAGTTGCCTTAAAAAGGTAAACATTGATCTACCAAACGATCCAGCAGGCCCACTCCTCGACCTATAATCTAAGAAGAGAGAATTGGAAAGACACAGGCAGGCAAATCTGCATTGCACAGTATTACAATAGCCAGGATATGGAAGTAACCAAAAAGTCCACCAACAGATGGGTGGACAAAGAAGAACTCCTCCATGTACAGATGGAATATTCGCTAGTGAAAAAAATGAAACAATGCCATTTGCAGCACCATACATGAGTCTAGACGTAATCACGCCACCTGTAGTAAGTGAGAAAGCAAAAGACACACATCCTATCATATCACTTTTAGGAGTTCCTTAAAAATTGATACCAATGAAGATATTTCCACAGAGAAAGGCAATCACAGATCCATTAAAAAACTTATGGTTCTCCAAATAGAAAGGGATGAGGATTGGATATATTACCATACTGGGGTTAACAGAGATATACAAGCCATATGAAATATATACCCACCAAAGACGTACGGAAGACCAGGAGAAGACTACTCAACATTGTGTCATAACCCTACATGGGAAAAGGATGCGAGGAAGAATAGATACATGTATATGTGTGAAAGAACCACATCTTGCACACCTAGAGCAAACAAACCATTGTAATCAAATTTGCTGGGATAAAAAATAAAAGTAAATTACAAATATGAACAAGAAGTAATGAGACATAAACTTAAAGGGCTTTTTCCTGGCACATTCCAATCTAATATACAACCTAGAACACCACTTCCATTAAGACTCTGTTTCCCTAGTAACCAAATTTGGTAAAGGAGAAATGCTGCCACCTTGTGGCCGTTTCCTGCAAGAGCAGCTTTAAACTCACAGCTAATGGTCACTTAACATTCACAAGGACTCAGGGCTGTAAAGGACACTTGCCCTAAAAATTTGTGCTGAAGTAGGGAATGGACAAAAAAATTCAAAACAGGCAAATGTTTCAAGAAGAGATTATGAAGAGTTATGTTTAACTCACACTCTTTTTTAAAAAAAGGAAAATGGATAAAAGCTCAACCTCAGGGAGTGTTAGATGCATGCAATCTAATCTACAAAAAGTTTCAACTTACACCAGTCGACTGACCATCAGCAAAATGTCTACAAACAATTAATCCTGAAGGGGTTTTAGAGAACTGTGTACCCTCTACCTGATGGTGAGACGTAAAGGGGTAACAGCCAATAATGAGAACAGAAAGGAGCTGTGTTTAAAAGTAAAAATGGAGGTAACATTCAATCCAGCAGGCGCACCATTGGACCTCTCACCTGAGAAGACAAGAATCGAGAAGACACAGGCCGCAAAAGCTGCAGTGCAGCCTTATTCACAATAGCCAAGACAGTGAAGCAATCAAAATGTCCAACAACAGGTGACTGGATAAAGAAGAAGTGGTCCATGTACACAATGGAATATTAGCCATGGAAAACAATGAACCATTGCTCTCTGAGGCACCACAAATGAGTCTGGAGATAATCACGAAACATGAGGTAAGTCGGAAACCAAAGACCTGTATTCTATGATATCACTTATAGGCGTTATCTAATAACTGACACAAATGAATATATTTCCACAGAGAAAGTCACTCACAGACTTAGAAAACAAACTATGCTCATCTAAAAGGAAAGGTGGGGGGAATGGATAAATTAAGATTAGTGTTGCTATATGTATACAAACACATATTATATACATATCTCAAAAAGACCGACCATGTAGCAAGGGAGGTCTGTGGAACCCTCTGTAACATTTTACATGGGGAGAGGATCTGTACTTGAATAGACATATATAATGTACAAATGAACCAGATTGTGTACACCTAGGACAAACAATATTCTAAGCTTTACCCCAATTAAAAAAAAATTTAAAACCAAGAAGAAATAATGAGACATAAACTTATGGGGGTTTCTCCATGCACATTCCAATTTAATTTACAACCTAGGAACACGACTTCCAGAAAGGCTCTGCTGCCCTAGTACCCAGATTTGGGAATGGAGAAATGCTGCCTGCTTGAGGCCACTTCCCACAACAGCAGCTTTAAACCCATTGCTAAAGGTCACTAAATATTCACCAAGCTTGCAGTTCGGTAAATGACACCTGCTCTCTAAAAAAATTATGGGGTGGAAAATCGACCAAAAATTTCAAAATAGGACAACCTTCCAAGAAGACAATTTCAAGAGTTATATTGTACTCTCAATTGTTTCCTTTTTTTTTAACAGAAAAGGAAACGGTGGAGAAAAATGATGAGTTTTACGAATTTTCAAAGACATGCAATCCCAAATTACAAAAACCTATCAGCTCACAGCAGCCAGAAGGGCCATTAGCATAAATGCTGCAAACAATAAATGCTGAAGCGATTGTGGAGAAATGCGTACCCTCGATTCTAAGGGGGACGGGGTAAGAGCCACTAATGAAAACACAAAGAAGGTGCTTTGAAAAGGAAAACACGGTGCTACCAGTCAGTCAATAACACCCACTGCTGGGCCTATCACCTGTGAAAATGAGAATCAAAAAGTCACAGGCTGGCAATCCTGCACTACAACAATATTTACCATAGCCAACACTTGGAAGCAATGAAAATGTCCATCAACCGAGGAATGCGCAAAGTAGAAGTGGTCGACGTACACACTGGGAAATTACTCCAATAAAAAATAAAAATTAAATTTAAAAATCCAACAAAAGTAAGGAGACATCAGCTTGTGTGGGTTTGTCCGAGCACACTCCACTCTAATTTATAACCGAGAAAAACCACAGGCCGCAAGGGCTTTTCCCTAGTTACCACGGTGAGGACATAGAAAGGCTGCCGCCCCCTGGCAGTTACCTGCAAAAGCAGCTTTAAAGCCTGTGCTAATGGTCATTTCATAGGAACAAGTACTGCAGAACTGTAAAGGAAACCTGCCCTCAAAATGTCTTGAGGGAGGTAATGGCCAAAACATTTCAAAATGTGACACATACTTTAAGAGAACACTTTGAAGAACTAAGGGGTAATCACAGCTTGAAAAATAAAAAGGACATGCCTTAAAGCTCAATTTCAACGGATTATGAGGCACATGCGACTTCAACCACAAAGAGGTATCAGCTCACACTTGTCAGAATAACCATCAGCAAGGAAACTACAAACAATAAATGCTGAAGGTGTTGTGGAGAAATGCATACCCTCAACTTCAAGTGAGACGTAACTTGAAAAGGGCCACGAATGAGAACAGAATGGAGGTGCCTTAAAAAGGTAAACATTGAGCTACCAAACGATCCAGCAGGCCCACTCCTCGACCTATAATCTAAGAAGAGAGAATTGGAAAGACACAGGCAGGCAAATCTGCATGGCACAGTATTACAATAGCCAAGATATGGAAGTAACCAAAAAGTCCACCAACAGATGGGTGGACAAAGAAGAACACCTCCATGTACAGATGGAATATTCGCTACTGAAAAAAATGAAACAATGCCATTTGCAGCACCATACATGAGTCTAGACATAATCACGCAACCTGTAGTAAGTGAGAAAGCAAAAGACACATATCCTATCATATCACTTTTAGGAGTTACTTAAAAATTGATACCAATGAAGATATTTCCACAGAGAAAGGCAATCACAGATTCATTAAAAAAACGTATGGTTCACTAAATAGAAAGGGATGAGGATTGGATACATTACCATATTGGGGTTAACAGAGATATACAAACCATGTGAAATAGATAATCACCAAAGACGTACGGAAGACCAGGAGAAGACTACTCAACATTGTGTCATAACCTACATGGGAAAAGGATGCGAGGAAGAATAGATACACGTATATGTGTGAAAGAACCACATCTTGCACACCTAGAACAAACAAACCATTGTAATCAAATTTGCTGGGATAAAAAATGAAAAGTAAGTTACAAATATGAACAAGAAGTAATGAGACATAAACATAAAGTGCTTTTTTCCTGGCACATTCCATTCGAATTTACAACCTAGAACACCACTTCCATTAAGGCTCTGTTTCCCCAGTTACCAAATTAGGTAAAGGAGAAATGCTGCCACCTTGTGGCCGTTTCCTGCAAGAGCAGCTTTAAACTCACAGCTAATGGTCACTTAACATTCACAAGGACTCAGGGCTGTAAAGGACACCTGCCCTAAAAAATTGTGCTGAAGTAGGGAATGGACAAAAAAATTCAAAACAGGCAAATGTTTCAAGAAGAGAGTATGAAGAGTTAAGCTTTACTCACGCCCTTTTAAAAAAAAAAGGAAAATGGATAAAAGCTCAACCTCAGGGAGTGTTAGACCCATGCAATCTAATCTACAAAAAGTTTCAACTTACACCAGTCGACTGACCATCAGCAAAATGTCTACAAACAATAAATGCTGAAGGGGTCTTAGAGAACTGTGTCCCCTCTACCTCCTGGTGAGACGTAAAGGGGTAACAGCCAATAATGAGAACAGAAAGGAGCTGTGTTTAAAAGTAAAAATGGAGGTACCATTCAATCCAGCAGGCGCACCATTGGACCTCTCACCCGAGAAGACAAGAATCGAGAAGACACAGGCCGCAAAAGCTGCAGTGCAGCCTTATTCACAATAGCCAAGAGAGTGAAGCAATCAAAATATCCAACAAGAGGTGAATGGATAAAGAAGAAGTGGTCCATGTACACCATGGAATATTAGCCATGGAAAACAATGAACCATTGCTCTCTGAGGCACCACAAATGAGTCTGGAGATAATCACGAAACATGAGGTAAGTCGCAAAGCAAAAGACCTATATTCTATGATATCACTTATAGGCGTTATCTAATAACTGACACAAATGAACATATTTCCACAGAGAAAGACACTCACAGACTTAGAAAACCAACTATGCTCATCTAAAAGGAAAGGTGGGGGGAATGGATAAATTAAGATTAGTGTTACTATATGTATACAAAGTCATATTATATACATATCTCAAAAAGACCGACCATATAGCAAGGGAGGTCTGCGGAACCCTCTGTAATATTTTACATGGGAAGAGGGTCTGTACTTGAATAGACATATATAATGTACAAATGAACCAGATTGTGTACACCTAGGACAAACAATATTCTAAGCTTTACCCCAATTAAAACACTTTTAAAATCCAAGAAGAAATAATGACACATAAACTTATGGGGATTTCGCCATGCACATTACAATGTAATTTACAACCTAGGAACACGACTTCCAGAAAGGCGCTGCTGCCCTAGTACCCAGATCTGGGAATGGAGAAATGCTGCCTCCTTGAGGCCACTTCCCACAACAGCAGCTTTAAACCCATTGCTAAAGGTCACTAAATATTCACCAAACTTGCAGTTCGGGAAATGACACCTGCTCTCTAAAAAAACTCTGGGGTGGAAAATCGACCAAAAAATTCAAAAGAGGGCAACCTTCCAAGAAGACAATTTCAAGAGGTATATTGTACTCCCAATTGTTTCCTTTTTTTAACAGAAAAAGAAACGGCGGAGAAAAATGGTGAGTTTTACGAATTTTCAAAGACATGCAAACCCAAATTACAAAACCCTATCAGCTCAAAGCAGCCAGTAGGGCCATTAGCATAAATGCTGCAAACAATAAATGCTAAATCGATTGCGGAGGAATGCGTACCCTCGATTCTAAGGGGGACGTGGTAAGAGCCACTAATGAAAACACAAAGAAGGTGCTTTGAAAAGGGAAACACGGTGCTACCAGTCAATCAATCACACCCACTGCTGGGCCTATCACCTGAGAAAATGAGAATCAAAAAGTCACAGGCTGGCAAGCCAGCACTCCAACAATATTTACCATAGCCAACACTTGGAAGCAATGAAAATGTCCATCAACCGAGGAATGCACAAAGTAGAAGTGGTCCACGTACACGGTGAGAAATTACTCTAATATAAAATAAAAATTACACTTAAAAAACCAACAAAAGGAGACATCAGCTTTTGTGGGTTTGTCCGGGCACACTCCACTCTAATTTATAACCGAGAATCACCACAGGCCGCAAGGGCTTTTCCCTAGGTACCAGGGTGGGGAACATAGAAAGGCTGCCACCCTCTGGCAGTTACCTGCAAAAGCAGCTTGAAAGCCTGTGCTCATGGTCATTTCATAGGAACAAGTACTGCAGGACTGTAAATGAAACCTGCCCTCAAAATGTCTTGAGGGAGGTAATGGCTAAAAGAATTCAAAATGTGACACATATTTTCAGAGAACACTTTGAAGAACTAAGGAGTAATCACAGCTTGAAAAATAAAAAGGACATGCCTTAAAGCTCAATTTCACCGGATTATGAGGCACATGCGAATTCAACCACAAAGAGGTATCAGCTCACACTTGTCAAAATAACCATCAGCAAGAAAACTACAAACAATAAATGCTGAAGGTGTTGTGGAGAAATGCATACCCTCAAATTCAAGTGGGACATAAGTTGGAAAGGGCCACGAATGAGAGCAGAATGGAGTTGCCTTAAAAAGGTAAACATTGATCTACCAAACGATCCAGCAGGCCCACTCCTCGACCTATAATCTAAGAAGAGAGAATTGGAAAGACACAGGCAGGCAAATCTGCATTGCACAGTATTACAATAGCCAGGATATGGAAGTAACCAAAAAGTCCACCAACAGATGGGTGGACAAAGAAGAACTCCTCCATGTACAGATGGAATATTCGCTAGTGAAAAAAATGAAACAATGCCATTTGCAGCACCATACATGAGTCTAGACGTAATCACGCCACCTGTAGTAAGTGAGAAAGCAAAAGACACACATCCTATCATATCACTTTTAGGAGTTCCTTAAAAATTGATACCAATGAAGATATTTCCACAGAGAAAGGCAATCACAGATCCATTAAAAAACTTATGGTTCTCCAAATAGAAAGGGATGAGGATTGGATATATTACCATACTGGGGTTAACAGAGATATACAAGCCATATGAAATATATACCCACCAAAGACGTACGGAAGACCAGGAGAAGACTACTCAACATTGTGTCATAACCCTACATGGGAAAAGGATGCGAGGAAGAATAGATACATGTATATGTGTGAAAGAACCACATCTTGCACACCTAGAGCAAACAAACCATTGTAATCAAATTTGCTGGGATAAAAAATAAAAGTAAATTACAAATATGAACAAGAAGTAATGAGACATAAACTTAAAGGGCTTTTTCCTGGCACATTCCAATCTAATATACAACCTAGAACACCACTTCCATTAAGACTCTGTTTCCCTAGTAACCAAATTTGGTAAAGGAGAAATGCTGCCACCTTGTGGCCGTTTCCTGCAAGAGCAGCTTTAAACTCACAGCTAATGGTCACTTAACATTCACAAGGACTCAGGGCTGTAAAGGACACTTGCCCTAAAAATTTGTGCTGAAGTAGGGAATGGACAAAAAAATTCAAAACAGGCAAATGTTTCAAGAAGAGATTATGAAGAGTTATGTTTAACTCACACTCTTTTTTAAAAAAAGGAAAATGGATAAAAGCTCAACCTCAGGGAGTGTTAGATGCATGCAATCTAATCTACAAAAAGTTTCAACTTACACCAGTCGACTGACCATCAGCAAAATGTCTACAAACAATTAATCCTGAAGGGGTTTTAGAGAACTGTGTACCCTCTACCTGATGGTGAGACGTAAAGGGGTAACAGCCAATAATGAGAACAGAAAGGAGCTGTGTTTAAAAGTAAAAATGGAGGTAACATTCAATCCAGCAGGCGCACCATTGGACCTCTCACCTGAGAAGACAAGAATCGAGAAGACACAGGCCGCAAAAGCTGCAGTGCAGCCTTATTCACAATAGCCAAGACAGTGAAGCAATCAAAATGTCCAACAACAGGTGACTGGATAAAGAAGAAGTGGTCCATGTACACAATGGAATATTAGCCATGGAAAACAATGAACCATTGCTCTCTGAGGCACCACAAATGAGTCTGGAGATAATCACGAAACATGAGGTAAGTCGGAAACCAAAGACCTGTATTCTATGATATCACTTATAGGCGTTATCTAATAACTGACACAAATGAATATATTTCCACAGAGAAAGTCACTCACAGACTTAGAAAACAAACTATGCTCATCTAAAAGGAAAGGTGGGGGGAATGGATAAATTAAGATTAGTGTTGCTATATGTATACAAACACATATTATATACATATCTCAAAAAGACCGACCATGTAGCAAGGGAGGTCTGTGGAACCCTCTGTAACATTTTACATGGGGAGAGGATCTGTACTTGAATAGACATATATAATGTACAAATGAACCAGATTGTGTACACCTAGGACAAACAATATTCTAAGCTTTACCCCAATTAAAAAAAAATTTAAAACCAAGAAGAAATAATGAGACATAAACTTATGGGGGTTTCTCCATGCACATTCCAATTTAATTTACAACCTAGGAACACGACTTCCAGAAAGGCTCTGCTGCCCTAGTACCCAGATTTGGGAATGGAGAAATGCTGCCTGCTTGAGGCCACTTCCCACAACAGCAGCTTTAAACCCATTGCTAAAGGTCACTAAATATTCACCAAGCTTGCAGTTCGGTAAATGACACCTGCTCTCTAAAAAAATTATGGGGTGGAAAATCGACCAAAAATTTCAAAATAGGACAACCTTCCAAGAAGACAATTTCAAGAGTTATATTGTACTCTCAATTGTTTCCTTTTTTTTTAACAGAAAAGGAAACGGTGGAGAAAAATGATGAGTTTTACGAATTTTCAAAGACATGCAATCCCAAATTACAAAAACCTATCAGCTCACAGCAGCCAGAAGGGCCATTAGCATAAATGCTGCAAACAATAAATGCTGAAGCGATTGTGGAGAAATGCGTACCCTCGATTCTAAGGGGGACGGGGTAAGAGCCACTAATGAAAACACAAAGAAGGTGCTTTGAAAAGGAAAACACGGTGCTACCAGTCAGTCAATAACACCCACTGCTGGGCCTATCACCTGTGAAAATGAGAATCAAAAAGTCACAGGCTGGCAATCCTGCACTACAACAATATTTACCATAGCCAACACTTGGAAGCAATGAAAATGTCCATCAACCGAGGAATGCGCAAAGTAGAAGTGGTCGACGTACACACTGGGAAATTACTCCAATAAAAAATAAAAATTAAATTTAAAAATCCAACAAAAGTAAGGAGACATCAGCTTGTGTGGGTTTGTCCGAGCACACTCCACTCTAATTTATAACCGAGAAAAACCACAGGCCGCAAGGGCTTTTCCCTAGTTACCACGGTGAGGACATAGAAAGGCTGCCGCCCCCTGGCAGTTACCTGCAAAAGCAGCTTTAAAGCCTGTGCTAATGGTCATTTCATAGGAACAAGTACTGCAGAACTGTAAATGAAACCTGCCCTCAAAATGTCTTGAGGGAGGTAATGGCCAAAACATTTCAAAATGTGACACATACTTTAAGAGAACACTTTGAAGAACTAAGGGGTAATCACAGCTTGAAAAATAAAAAGGACATGCCTTAAAGCTCAATTTCAACGGATTATGAGGCACATGCGACTTCAACCACAAAGAGGTATCAGCTCACACTTGTCAGAATAACCATCAGCAAGGAAACTACAAACAATAAATGCTGAAGGTGTTGTGGAGAAATGCATACCCTCAACTTCAAGTGAGACGTAACTTGAAAAGGGCCACGAATGAGAACAGAATGGAGGTGCCTTAAAAAGGTAAACATTGAGCTACCAAACGATCCAGCAGGCCCACTCCTCGACCTATAATCTAAGAAGAGAGAATTGGAAAGACACAGGCAGGCAAATCTGCATGGCACAGTATTACAATAGCCAAGATATGGAAGTAACCAAAAAGTCCACCAACAGATGGGTGGACAAAGAAGAACACCTCCATGTACAGATGGAATATTCGCTACTGAAAAAAATGAAACAATGCCATTTGCAGCACCATACATGAGTCTAGACATAATCACGCAACCTGTAGTAAGTGAGAAAGCAAAAGACACATATCCTATCATATCACTTTTAGGAGTTACTTAAAAATTGATACCAATGAAGATATTTCCACAGAGAAAGGCAATCACAGATTCATTAAAAAAACGTATGGTTCACTAAATAGAAAGGGATGAGGATTGGATACATTACCATATTGGGGTTAACAGAGATATACAAACCATGTGAAATAGATAATCACCAAAGACGTACGGAAGACCAGGAGAAGACTACTCAACATTGTGTCATAACCTACATGGGAAAAGGATGCGAGGAAGAATAGATACACGTATATGTGTGAAAGAACCACATCTTGCACACCTAGAACAAACAAACCATTGTAATCAAATTTGCTGGGATAAAAAATGAAAAGTAAGTTACAAATATGAACAAGAAGTAATGAGACATAAACATAAAGTGCTTTTTTCCTGGCACATTCCATTCGAATTTACAACCTAGAACACCACTTCCATTAAGGCTCTGTTTCCCCAGTTACCAAATTAGGTAAAGGAGAAATGCTGCCACCTTGTGGCCGTTTCCTGCAAGAGCAGCTTTAAACTCACAGCTAATGGTCACTTAACATTCACAAGGACTCAGGGCTGTAAAGGACACCTGCCCTAAAAAATTGTGCTGAAGTAGGGAATGGACAAAAAAATTCAAAACAGGCAAATGTTTCAAGAAGAGAGTATGAAGAGTTAAGCTTTACTCACGCCCTTTTAAAAAAAAAAGGAAAATGGATAAAAGCTCAACCTCAGGGAGTGTTAGACCCATGCAATCTAATCTACAAAAAGTTTCAACTTACACCAGTCGACTGACCATCAGCAAAATGTCTACAAACAATAAATGCTGAAGGGGTCTTAGAGAACTGTGTCCCCTCTACCTCCTGGTGAGACGTAAAGGGGTAACAGCCAATAATGAGAACAGAAAGGAGCTGTGTTTAAAAGTAAAAATGGAGGTACCATTCAATCCAGCAGGCGCACCATTGGACCTCTCACCTGAGAAGACAAGAATCGAGAAGACACAGGCCGCAAAAGCTGCAGTGCAGCCTTATTCACAATAGCCAAGAGAGTGAAGCAATCAAAATATCCAACAAGAGGTGAATGGATAAAGAAGAAGTGGTCCATGTACACCATGGAATATTAGCCATGGAAAACAATGAACCATTGCTCTCTGAGGCACCACAAATGAGTCTGGAGATAATCACGAAACATGAGGTAAGTCGCAAAGCAAAAGACCTATATTCTATGATATCACTTATAGGCGTTATCTAATAACTGACACAAATGAACATATTTCCACAGAGAAAGACACTCACAGACTTAGAAAACCAACTATGCTCATCTAAAAGGAAAGGTGGGGGGAATGGATAAATTAAGATTAGTGTTACTATATGTATACAAAGTCATATTATATACATATCTCAAAAAGACCGACCATATAGCAAGGGAGGTCTGCGGAACCCTCTGTAATATTTTACATGGGAAGAGGGTCTGTACTTGAATAGACATATATAATGTACAAATGAACCAGATTGTGTACACCTAGGACAAACAATATTCTAAGCTTTACCCCAATTAAAACACTTTTAAAATCCAAGAAGAAATAATGACACATAAACTTATGGGGATTTCGCCATGCACATTACAATGTAATTTACAACCTAGGAACACGACTTCCAGAAAGGCGCTGCTGCCCTAGTACCCAGATCTGGGAATGGAGAAATGCTGCCTCCTTGAGGCCACTTCCCACAACAGCAGCTTTAAACCCATTGCTAAAGGTCACTAAATATTCACCAAACTTGCAGTTCGGGAAATGACACCTGCTCTCTAAAAAAACTCTGGGGTGGAAAATCGACCAAAAAATTCAAAAGAGGGCAACCTTCCAAGAAGACAATTTCAAGAGGTATATTGTACTCCCAATTGTTTCCTTTTTTTAACAGAAAAAGAAACGGCGGAGAAAAATGGTGAGTTTTACGAATTTTCAAAGACATGCAAACCCAAATTACAAAACCCTATCAGCTCAAAGCAGCCAGTAGGGCCATTAGCATAAATGCTGCAAACAATAAATGCTAAATCGATTGTGGAGGAATGCGTACCCTCGATTCTAAGGGGGACGTGGTAAGAGCCACTAATGAAAACACAAAGAAGGTGCTTTGAAAAGGGAAACACGGTGCTACCAGTCAATCAATCACACCCACTGCTGGGCCTATCACCTGAGAAAATGAGAATCAAAAAGTCACAGGCTGGCAAGCCAGCACTCCAACAATATTTACCATAGCCAACACTTGGAAGCAATGAAAATGTCCATCAACCGAGGAATGCACAAAGTAGAAGTGGTCCACGTACACGGTGAGAAATTACTCTAATATAAAATAAAAATTACACTTAAAAAACCAACAAAAGGAGACATCAGCTTTTGTGGGTTTGTCCGGGCACACTCCACTCTAATTTATAACCGAGAATCACCACAGGCCGCAAGGGCTTTTCCCTAGGTACCAGGGTGGGGAACATAGAAAGGCTGCCACCCTCTGGCAGTTACCTGCAAAAGCAGCTTGAAAGCCTGTGCTCATGGTCATTTCATAGGAACAAGTACTGCAGGACTGTAAATGAAACCTGCCCTCAAAATGTCTTGAGGGAGGTAATGGCTAAAAGAATTCAAAATGTGACACATATTTTCAGAGAACACTTTGAAGAACTAAGGAGTAATCACAGCTTGAAAAATAAAAAGGACATGCCTTAAAGCTCAATTTCACCGGATTATGAGGCACATGCGAATTCAACCACAAAGAGGTATCAGCTCACACTTGTCAAAATAACCATCAGCAAGAAAACTACAAACAATAAATGCTGAAGGTGTTGTGGAGAAATGCATACCCTCAAATTCAAGTGGGACATAAGTTGGAAAGGGCCACGAATGAGAGCAGAATGGAGTTGCCTTAAAAAGGTAAACATTGATCTACCAAACGATCCAGCAGGCCCACTCCTCGACCTATAATCTAAGAAGAGAGAATTGGAAAGACACAGGCAGGCAAATCTGCATTGCACAGTATTACAATAGCCAGGATATGGAAGTAACCAAAAAGTCCACCAACAGATGGGTGGACAAAGAAGAACTCCTCCATGTACAGATGGAATATTCGCTAGTGAAAAAAATGAAACAATGCCATTTGCAGCACCATACATGAGTCTAGACGTAATCACGCCACCTGTAGTAAGTGAGAAAGCAAAAGACACATATCCTATCATATCACTTTTAGGAGTTCCTTAAAAATTGATACCAATGAAGATATTTCCACAGAGAAAGGCAATCACAGATCCATTAAAAAACTTATGGTTCTCCAAATAGAAAGGGATGAGGATTGGATATATTACCATATTGGGGTTAACAGAGATATACAAGCCATATGAAATATATACCCACCAAAGACGTACGGAAGACCAGGAGAAGACTACTCAACATTGTGTCATAACCCTACATGGGAAAAGGATGCGAGGAAGAATAGATACATGTATATGTGTGAAAGAACCACATCTTGCACACCTAGAGCAAACAAACCATTGTAATCAAATTTGCTGGGATAAAAAATAAAAGTAAATTACAAATATGAACAAGAAGTAATGAGACATAAACTTAAAGGGCTTTTTCCTGGCACATTCCAATCTAATATACAACCTAGAACACCACTTCCATTAAGACTCTGTTTCCCTAGTAACCAAATTTGGTAAAGGAGAAATGCTGCCACCTTGTGGCCGTTTCCTGCAAGAGCAGCTTTAAACTCACAGCTAATGGTCACTTAACATTCACAAGGACTCAGGGCTGTAAAGGACACTTGCCCTAAAAATTTGTGCTGAAGTAGGGAATGGACAAAAAAATTCAAAACAGGCAAATGTTTCAAGAAGAGATTATGAAGAGTTATGTTTAACTCACACTCTTTTTTAAAAAAAGGAAAATGGATAAAAGCTCAACCTCAGGGAGTGTTAGATGCATGCAATCTAATCTACAAAAAGTTTCAACTTACACCAGTCGACTGACCATCAGCAAAATGTCTACAAACAATTAATCCTGAAGGGGTTTTAGAGAACTGTGTACCCTCTACCTGATGGTGAGACGTAAAGGGGTAACAGCCAATAATGAGAACAGAAAGGAGCTGTGTTTAAAAGTAAAAATGGAGGTAACATTCAATCCAGCAGGCGCACCATTGGACCTCTCACCTGAGAAGACAAGAATCGAGAAGACACAGGCCGCAAAAGCTGCAGTGCAGCCTTATTCACAATAGCCAAGACAGTGAAGCAATCAAAATGTCCAACAACAGGTGACTGGATAAAGAAGAAGTGGTCCATGTACACAATGGAATATTAGCCATGGAAAACAATGAACCATTGCTCTCTGAGGCACCACAAATGAGTCTGGAGATAATCACGAAACATGAGGTAAGTCGGAAACCAAAGACCTGTATTCTATGATATCACTTATAGGCGTTATCTAATAACTGACACAAATGAATATATTTCCACAGAGAAAGTCACTCACAGACTTAGAAAACAAACTATGCTCATCTAAAAGGAAAGGTTGGGGGAATGGATAAATTAAGATTAGTGTTGCTATATGTATACAAACACATATTATATACATATCTCAAAAAGACCGACCATGTAGCAAGGGAGGTCTGTGGAACCCTCTGTAACATTTTACATGGGGAGAGGATCTGTACTTGAATAGACATATATAATGTACAAATGAACCAGATTGTGTACACCTAGGACAAACAATATTCTAAGCTTTACCCCAATTAAAAAAAAATTTAAAACCAAGAAGAAATAATGAGACATAAACTTATGGGGGTTTCTCCATGCACATTCCAATTTAATTTACAACCTAGGAACACGACTTCCAGAAAGGCTCTGCTGCCCTAGTACCCAGATTTGGGAATGGAGAAATGCTGCCTGCTTGAGGCCACTTCCCACAACAGCAGCTTTAAACCCATTGCTAAAGGTCACTAAATATTCACCAAGCTTGCAGTTCGGTAAATGACACCTGCTCTCTAAAAAAATTATGGGGTGGAAAATCGACCAAAAATTTCAAAATAGGACAACCTTCCAAGAAGACAATTTCAAGAGTTATATTGTACTCTCAATTGTTTCCTTTTTTTTTAACAGAAAAGGAAACGGTGGAGAAAAATGATGAGTTTTACGAATTTTCAAAGACATGCAATCCCAAATTACAAAAACCTATCAGCTCACAGCAGCCAGAAGGGCCATTAGCATAAATGCTGCAAACAATAAATGCTGAAGCGATTGTGGAGAAATGCGTACCCTCGATTCTAAGGGGGACGGGGTAAGAGCCACTAATGAAAACACAAAGAAGGTGCTTTGAAAAGGAAAACACGGTGCTACCAGTCAGTCAATAACACCCACTGCTGGGACTATCACCTGTGAAAATGAGAATCAAAAAGTCACAGGCTGGCAATCCTGCACTACAACAATATTTACCATAGCCAACACTTGGAAGCAATGAAAATGTCCATCAACCGAGGAATGCGCAAAGTAGAAGTGGTCGACGTACACACTGGGAAATTACTCCAATAAAAAATAAAAATTAAATTTGAAAATCCAACAAAAGTAAGGAGACATCAGCTTGTGTGGGTTTGTCCGAGCACACTCCACTCTAATTTATAACCGAGAAAAACCACAGGCCGCAAGGGCTTTTCCCTAGTTACCACGGTGAGGACATAGAAAGGCTGCCGCCCCCTGGCAGTTACCTGCAAAAGCAGCTTTAAAGCCTGTGCTAATGGTCATTTCATAGGAACAAGTACTGCAGAACTGTAAATGAAACCTGCCCTCAAAATGTCTTGAGGGAGGTAATGGCCAAAACATTTCAAAATGTGACACATACTTTAAGAGAACACTTTGAAGAACTAAGGGGTAATCACAGCTTGAAAAATAAAAAGGACATGCCTTAAAGCTCAATTTCAACGGATTATGAGGCACATGCGACTTCAACCACAAAGAGGTATCAGCTCACACTTGTCAGAATAACCATCAGCAAGGAAACTACAAACAATAAATGCTGAAGGTGTTGTGGAGAAATGCATACCCTCAACTTCAAGTGAGACGTAACTTGAAAAGGGCCACGAATGAGAACAGAATGGAGGTGCCTTAAAAAGGTAAACATTGAGCTACCAAACGATCCAGCAGGCCCACTCCTCGACCTATAATCTAAGAAGAGAGAATTGGAAAGACACAGGCAGGCAAATCTGCATGGCACAGTATTACAATAGCCAAGATATGGAAGTAACCAAAAAGTCCACCAACAGATGGGTGGACAAAGAAGAACACCTCCATGTACAGATGGAATATTCGCTACTGAAAAAAATGAAACAATGCCATTTGCAGCACCATACATGAGTCTAGACATAATCACGCAACCTGTAGTAAGTGAGAAAGCAAAAGACACATATCCTATCATATCACTTTTAGGAGTTCCTTAAAAATTGATACCAATGAAGATATTTCCACAGAGAAAGGCAATCACAGATTCATTTAAAAAACGTATGGTTCACTAAATAGAAAGGGATGAGGATTGGATACATTACCATATTGGGGTTAACAGAGATATACAAACCATGTGAAATAGATAATCACCAAAGACGTACGGAAGACCAGGAGAAGACTACTCAACATTGTGTCATAACCTACATGGGAAAAGGATGCGAGGAAGAATAGATACACGTATATGTGTGAAAGAACCACATCTTGCACACCTAGAACAAACAAACCATTGTAATCAAATTTGCTGGGATAAAAAATGAAAAGTAAGTTACAAATATGAACAAGAAGTAATGAGACATAAACATAAAGTGCTTTTTTCCTGGCACATTCCATTCGAATTTACAACCTAGAACACCACTTCCATTAAGGCTCTGTTTCCCCAGTTACCAAATTAGGTAAAGGAGAAATGCTGCCACCTTGTGGCCGTTTCCTGCAAGAGCAGCTTTAAACTCACAGCTAATGGTCACTTAACATTCACAAGGACTCAGGGCTGTAAAGGACACCTGCCCTAAAAAATTGTGCTGAAGTAGGGAATGGACAAAAAAATTCAAAGCAGGCAAATGTTTCAAGAAGAGAGTATGAAGAGTTAAGTTTTACTCACGCCCTTTTAAAAAAAAAAGGAAAATGGATAAAAGCTCAACCTCAGGGAGTGTTAGACCCATGCAATCTAATCTACAAAAAGTTTCAACTTACACCAGTCGACTGACCATCAGCAAAATGTCTACAAACAATAAATGCTGAAGGGGTCTTAGAGAACTGTGTCCCCTCTACCTCCTGGTGAGACGTAAAGGGGTAACAGCCAATAATGAGAACAGAAAGGAGCTGTGTTTAAAAGTAAAAATGGAGGTACCATTCAATCCAGCAGGCGCACCATTGGACCTCTCACCCGAGAAGACAAGAATCGAGAAGACACAGGCCGCAAAAGCTGCAGTGCAGCCTTATTCACAATAGCCAAGAGAGTGAAGCAATCAAAATATCCAACAAGAGGTGAATGGATAAAGAAGAAGTGGTCCATGTACACCATGGAATATTAGCCATGGAAAACAATGAACCATTGCTCTCTGAGGCACCACAAATGAGTCTGGAGATAATCACGAAACATGAGGTAAGTCGCAAAGCAAAAGACCTATATTCTATGATATCACTTATAGGCGTTATCTAATAACTGACACAAATGAACATATTTCCACAGAGAAAGACACTCACAGACTTAGAAAACCAACTATGCTCATCTAAAAGGAAAGGTGGGGGAAATGGATAAATTAAGATTAGTGTTACTATATGTATACAAAGTCATATTATATACATATCTCAAAAAGACCGACCATATAGCAAGGGAGGTCTGCGGAACCCTCTGTAATATTTTACATGGGAAGAGGGTCTGTACTTGAATAGACATATATAATGTACAAATGAACCAGATTGTGTACACCTAGGACAAACAATATTCTAAGCTTTACCCCAATTAAAACACTTTTAAAATCCAAGAAGAAATAATGACACATAAACTTATGGGGATTTCGCCATGCACATTACAATGTAATTTACAACCTAGGAACACGACTTCCAGAAAGGCGCTGCTGCCCTAGTACCCAGATCTGGGAATGGAGAAATGCTGCCTCCTTGAGGCCACTTCCCACAACAGCAGCTTTAAACCCATTGCTAAAGGTCACTAAATATTCACCAAACTTGCAGTTCGGGAAATGACACCTGCTCTCTAAAAAAACTCTGGGGTGGAAAATCGACCAAAAAATTCAAAAGAGGGCAACCTTCCAAGAAGACAATTTCAAGAGGTATATTGTACTCCCAATTGTTTCCTTTTTTTAACAGAAAAAGAAACGGCGGAAAAAAATGGTGAGTTTTACGAATTTTCAAAGACATGCAAACCCAAATTACAAAACCCTATCAGCTCAAAGCAGCCAGTAGGGCCATTAGCATAAATGCTGCAAACAATAAATGCTAAATCGATTGTGGAGGAATGCGTACCCTCGATTCTAAGGGGGACGTGGTAAGAGCCACTAATGAAAACACAAAGAAGGTGCTTTGAAAAGGGAAACACGGTGCTACCAGTCAATCAATCACACCCACTGCTGGGCCTATCACCTGAGAAAATGAGAATCAAAAAGTCACAGGCTGGCAAGCCAGCACTCCAACAATATTTACCATAGCCAACACTTGGAAGCAATGAAAATGTCCATCAACCGAGGAATGCACAAAGTAGAAGTGGTCCACGTACACGGTGAGAAATTACTCTAATATAAAATAAAAATTACACTTAAAAAACCAACAAAAGGAGACATCAGCTTTTGTGGGTTTGTCCGGGCACACTCCACTCTAATTTATAACCGAGAATCACCACAGGCCGCAAGGGCTTTTCCCTAGGTACCAGGGTGGGGAACATAGAAAGGCTGCCACCCTCTGGCAGTTACCTGCAAAAGCAGCTTGAAAGCCTGTGCTCATGGTCATTTCATAGGAACAAGTACTGCAGGACTGTAAATGAAACCTGCCCTCAAAATGTCTTGAGGGAGGTAATGGCTAAAAGAATTCAAAATGTGACACATATTTTCAGAGAACACTTTGAAGAACTAAGGAGTAATCACAGCTTGAAAAATAAAAAGGACATGCCTTAAAGCTCAATTTCACCGGATTATGAGGCACATGTGAATTCAACCACAAAGAGGTATCAGCTCACACTTGTCAAAATAACCATCAGCAAGAAAACTACAAACAATAAATGCTGAAGGTGTTGTGGAGAAATGCATACCCTCAAATTCAAGTGGGACATAAGTTGGAAAGGGCCACGAATGAGAACAGAATGGAGTTGCCTTAAAAAGTTAAACATTGATCTACCAAACGATCCAGCAGGCCCACTCCTCGACCTATAATCTAAGAAGAGAGAATTGGAAAGACACAGGCAGGCAAATCTGCATTGCACAGTATTACAATAGCCAGGATATGGAAGTAACCAAAAAGTCCACCAACAGATGGGTGGACAAAGAAGAACTCCTCCATGTACAGATGGAATATTCGCTAGTGAAAAAAATGAAACAATGCCATTTGCAGCACCATACATGAGTCTAGACGTAATCACGCCACCTGTAGTAAGTGAGAAAGCAAAAGACACACATCCTATCATATCACTTTTAGGAGTTCCTTAAAAATTGATACCAATGAAGATATTTCCACAGAGAAAGGCAATCACAGATCCATTAAAAAACTTATGGTTCTCCAAATAGAAAGGGATGAGGATTGGATATATTACCATATTGGGGTTAACAGAGATATACAAGCCATATGAAATATATACCCACCAAAGACGTACGGAAGACCAGGAGAAGACTACTCAACATTGTGTCATAACCCTACATGGGAAAAGGATGCGAGGAAGAATAGATACATGTATATGTGTGAAAGAACCACATCTTGCACACCTAGAGCAAACAAACCATTGTAATCAAATTTGCTGGGATAAAAAATAAAAGTAAATTACAAATATGAACAAGAAGTAATGAGACATAAACTTAAAGGGCTTTTTCCTGGCACATTCCAATCTAATATACAACCTAGAACACCACTTCCATTAAGACTCTGTTTCCCTAGTAACCAAATTTGGTAAAGGAGAAATGCTGCCACCTTGTGGCCGTTTCCTGCAAGAGCAGCTTTAAACTCACAGCTAATGGTCACTTAACATTCACAAGGACTCAGGGCTGTAAAGGACACTTGCCCTAAAAATTTGTGCTGAAGTAGGGAATGGACAAAAAAATTCAAAACAGGCAAATGTTTCAAGAAGAGATTATGAAGAGTTATGTTTAACTCACACTCTTTTTTAAAAAAAGGAAAATGGATAAAAGCTCAACCTCAGGGAGTGTTAGATGCATGCAATCTAATCTACAAAAAGTTTCAACTTACACCAGTCGACTGACCATCAGCAAAATGTCTACAAACAATTAATCCTGAAGGGGTTTTAGAGAACTGTGTACCCTCTACCTGATGGTGAGACGTAAAGGGGTAACAGCCAATAATGAGAACAGAAAGGAGCTGTGTTTAAAAGTAAAAATGGAGGTAACATTCAATCCAGCAGGCGCACCATTGGACCTCTCACCTGAGAAGACAAGAATCGAGAAGACACAGGCCGCAAAAGCTGCAGTGCAGCCTTATTCACAATAGCCAAGACAGTGAAGCAATCAAAATGTCCAACAACAGGTGACTGGATAAAGAAGAAGTGGTCCATGTACACAATGGAATATTAGCCATGGAAAACAATGAACCATTGCTCTCTGAGGCACCACAAATGAGTCTGGAGATAATCACGAAACATGAGGTAAGTCGGAAACCAAAGACCTGTATTCTATGATATCACTTATAGGCGTTATCTAATAACTGACACAAATGAATATATTTCCACAGAGAAAGTCACTCACAGACTTAGAAAACAAACTATGCTCATCTAAAAGGAAAGGTGGGGGGAATGGATAAATTAAGATTAGTGTTGCTATATGTATACAAACACATATTATATACATATCTCAAAAAGACCGACCATGTAGCAAGGGAGGTCTGTGGAACCCTCTGTAACATTTTACATGGGGAGAGGATCTGTACTTGAATAGACATATATAATGTACAAATGAACCAGATTGTGTACACCTAGGACAAACAATATTCTAAGCTTTACCCCAATTAAAAAAAAATTTAAAACCAAGAAGAAATAATGAGACATAAACTTATGGGGGTTTCTCCATGCACATTCCAATTTAATTTACAACCTAGGAACACGACTTCCAGAAAGGCTCTGCTGCCCTAGTACCCAGATTTGGGAATGGAGAAATGCTGCCTGCTTGAGGCCACTTCCCACAACAGCAGCTTTAAACCCATTGCTAAAGGTCACTAAATATTCACCAAGCTTGCAGTTCGGTAAATGACACCTGCTCTCTAAAAAAATTATGGGGTGGAAAATCGACCAAAAATTTCAAAATAGGACAACCTTCCAAGAAGACAATTTCAAGAGTTATATTGTACTCTCAATTGTTTCCTTTTTTTTTAACAGAAAAGGAAACGGTGGAGAAAAATGATGAGTTTTACGAATTTTCAAAGACATGCAATCCCAAATTACAAAAACCTATCAGCTCACAGCAGCCAGAAGGGCCATTAGCATAAATGCTGCAAACAATAAATGCTGAAGCGATTGTGGAGAAATGCGTACCCTCGATTCTAAGGGGGACGGGGTAAGAGCCACTAATGAAAACACAAAGAAGGTGCTTTGAAAAGGAAAACACGGTGCTACCAGTCAGTCAATAACACCCACTGCTGGGCCTATCACCTGTGAAAATGAGAATCAAAAAGTCACAGGCTGGCAATCCTGCACTACAACAATATTTACCATAGCCAACACTTGGAAGCAATGAAAATGTCCATCAACCGAGGAATGCGCAAAGTAGAAGTGGTCGACGTACACACTGGGAAATTACTCCAATAAAAAATAAAAATTAAATTTGAAAATCCAACAAAAGTAAGGAGACATCAGCTTGTGTGGGTTTGTCCGAGCACACTCCACTCTAATTTATAACCGAGAAAAACCACAGGCCGCAAGGGCTTTTCCCTAGTTACCACGGTGAGGACATAGAAAGGCTGCCGCCCCCTGGCAGTTACCTGCAAAAGCAGCTTTAAAGCCTGTGCTAATGGTCATTTCATAGGAACAAGTACTGCAGAACTGTAAATGAAACCTGCCCTCAAAATGTCTTGAGGGAGGTAATGGCCAAAACATTTCAAAATGTGACACATACTTTAAGAGAACACTTTGAAGAACTAAGGGGTAATCACAGCTTGAAAAATAAAAAGGACATGCCTTAAAGCTCAATTTCAACGGATTATGAGGCACATGCGACTTCAACCACAAAGAGGTATCAGCTCACACTTGTCAGAATAACCATCAGCAAGGAAACTACAAACAATAAATGCTGAAGGTGTTGTGGAGAAATGCATACCCTCAACTTCAAGTGAGACGTAACTTGAAAAGGGCCACGAATGAGAACAGAATGGAGGTGCCTTAAAAAGGTAAACATTGAGCTACCAAACGATCCAGCAGGCCCACTCCTCGACCTATAATCTAAGAAGAGAGAATTGGAAAGACACAGGCAGGCAAATCTGCATGGCACAGTATTACAATAGCCAAGATATGGAAGTAACCAAAAAGTCCACCAACAGATGGGTGGACAAAGAAGAACACCTCCATGTACAGATGGAATATTCGCTACTGAAAAAAATGAAACAATGCCATTTGCAGCACCATACATGAGTCTAGACATAATCACGCAACCTGTAGTAAGTGAGAAAGCAAAAGACACATATCCTATCATATCACTTTTAGGAGTTCCTTAAAAATTGATACCAATGAAGATATTTCCACAGAGAAAGGCAATCACAGATTCATTAAAAAAACGTATGGTTCACTAAATAGAAAGGGATGAGGATTGGATACATTACCATATTGGGGTTAACAGAGATATACAAACCATGTGAAATAGATAATCACCAAAGACGTACGGAAGACCAGGAGAAGACTACTCAACATTGTGTCATAACCTACATGGGAAAAGGATGCGAGGAAGAATAGATACACGTATATGTGTGAAAGAACCACATCTTGCACACCTAGAACAAACAAACCATTGTAATCAAATTTGCTGGGATAAAAAATGAAAAGTAAGTTACAAATATGAACAAGAAGTAATGAGACATAAACATAAAGTGCTTTTTTCCTGGCACATTCCATTCGAATTTACAACCTAGAACACCACTTCCATTAAGGCTCTGTTTCCCCAGTTACCAAATTAGGTAAAGGAGAAATGCTGCCACCTTGTGGCCGTTTCCTGCAAGAGCAGCTTTAAACTCACAGCTAATGGTCACTTAACATTCACAAGGACTCAGGGCTGTAAAGGACACCTGCCCTAAAAAATTGTGCTGAAGTAGGGAATGGACAAAAAAATTCAAAACAGGCAAATGTTTCAAGAAGAGAGTATGAAGAGTTAAGTTTTACTCACGCCCTTTTAAAAAAAAAAGGAAAATGGATAAAAGCTCAACCTCAGGGAGTGTTAGACCCATGCAATCTAATCTACAAAAAGTTTCAACTTACACCAGTCGACTGACCATCAGCAAAATGTCTACAAACAATAAATGCTGAAGGGGTCTTAGAGAACTGTGTCCCCTCTACCTCCTGGTGAGACGTAAAGGGGTAACAGCCAATAATGAGAACAGAAAGGAGCTGTGTTTAAAAGTAAAAATGGAGGTACCATTCAATCCAGCAGGCGCACCATTGGACCTCTCACCTGAGAAGACAAGAATCGAGAAGACACAGGCCGCAAAAGCTGCAGTGCAGCCTTATTCACAATAGCCAAGAGAGTGAAGCAATCAAAATATCCAACAAGAGGTGAATGGATAAAGAAGAAGTGGTCCATGTACACCATGGAATATTAGCCATGGAAAACAATGAACCATTGCTCTCTGAGGCACCACAAATGAGTCTGGAGATAATCACGAAACATGAGGTAAGTCGCAAAGCAAAAGACCTATATTCTATGATATCACTTATAGGCGTTATCTAATAACTGACACAAATGAACATATTTCCACAGAGAAAGACACTCACAGACTTAGAAAACCAACTATGCTCATCTAAAAGGAAAGGTGGGGGAAATGGATAAATTAAGATTAGTGTTACTATATGTATACAAAGTCATATTATATACATATCTCAAAAAGACCGACCATATAGCAAGGGAGGTCTGCGGAACCCTCTGTAATATTTTACATGGGAAGAGGGTCTGTACTTGAATAGACATATATAATGTACAAATGAACCAGATTGTGTACACCTAGGACAAACAATATTCTAAGCTTTACCCCAATTAAAACACTTTTAAAATCCAAGAAGAAATAATGACACATAAACTTATGGGGATTTCGCCATGCACATTACAATGTAATTTACAACCTAGGAACACGACTTCCAGAAAGGCGCTGCTGCCCTAGTACCCAGATCTGGGAATGGAGAAATGCTGCCTCCTTGAGGCCACTTCCCACAACAGCAGCTTTAAACCCATTGCTAAAGGTCACTAAATATTCACCAAACTTGCAGTTCGGGAAATGACACCTGCTCTCTAAAAAAACTCTGGGGTGGAAAATCGACCAAAAAATTCAAAAGAGGGCAACCTTCCAAGAAGACAATTTCAAGAGTTATATTGTACTCCCAATTGTTTCCTTTTTTTAACAGAAAAAGAAACGGCGGAGAAAAATGGTGAGTTTTACGAATTTTCAAGGACATGCAAACCCAAATTACAAAACCCTATCAGCTCAAAGCAGCCAGTAGGGCCATTAGCATAAATGCTGCAAACAATAAATGCTAAATCGATTGTGGAGGAATGCGTACCCTCGATTCTAAGGGGGACGTGGTAAGAGCCACTAATGAAAACACAAAGAAGGTGCTTTGAAAAGGGAAACACGGTGCTACCAGTCAATCAATCACACCCACTGCTGGGCCTATCACCTGAGAAAATGAGAATCAAAAAGTCACAGGCTGGCAAGCCAGCACTCCAACAATATTTACCATAGCCAACACTTGGAAGCAATGAAAATGTCCATCAACCGAGGAATGCACAAAGTAGAAGTGGTCCACGTACACGGTGAGAAATTACTCTAATATAAAATAAAAATTACACTTAAAAAACCAACAAAAGGAGACATCAGCTTTTGTGGGTTTGTCCGGGCACACTCCACTCTAATTTATAACCGAGAATCACCACAGGCCGCAAGGGCTTTTCCCTAGGTACCAGGGTGGGGAACATAGAAAGGCTGCCACCCTCTGGCAGTTACCTGCAAAAGCAGCTTGAAAGCCTGTGCTCATGGTCATTTCATAGGAACAAGTACTGCAGGACTGTAAATGAAACCTGCCCTCAAAATGTCTTGAGGGAGGTAATGGCTAAAAGAATTCAAAATGTGACACATATTTTCAGAGAACACTTTGAAGAACTAAGGAGTAATCACAGCTTGAAAAATAAAAAGGACATGCCTTAAAGCTCAATTTCACCGGATTATGAGGCACATGCGAATTCAACCACAAAGAGGTATCAGCTCACACTTGTCAAAATAACCATCAGCAAGAAAACTACAAACAATAAATGCTGAAGGTGTTGTGGAGAAATGCATACCCTCAAATTCAAGTGGGACATAAGTTGGAAAGGGCCACGAATGAGAGCAGAATGGAGTTGCCTTAAAAAGGTAAACATTGATCTACCAAACGATCCAGCAGGCCCACTCCTCGACCTATAATCTAAGAAGAGAGAATTGGAAAGACACAGGCAGGCAAATCTGCATTGCACAGTATTACAATAGCCAGGATATGGAAGTAACCAAAAAGTCCACCAACAGATGGGTGGACAAAGAAGAACTCCTCCATGTACAGATGGAATATTCGCTAGTGAAAAAAATGAAACAATGCCATTTGCAGCACCATACATGAGTCTAGACGTAATCACGCCACCTGTAGTAAGTGAGAAAGCAAAAGACACATATCCTATCATATCACTTTTAGGAGTTCCTTAAAAATTGATACCAATGAAGATATTTCCACAGAGAAAGGCAATCACAGATCCATTAAAAAACTTATGGTTCTCCAAATAGAAAGGGATGAGGATTGGATATATTACCATATTGGGGTTAACAGAGATATACAAGCCATATGAAATATATACCCACCAAAGACGTACGGAAGACCAGGAGAAGACTACTCAACATTGTGTCATAACCCTACATGGGAAAAGGATGCGAGGAAGAATAGATACATGTATATGTGTGAAAGAACCACATCTTGCACACCTAGAGCAAACAAACCATTGTAATCAAATTTGCTGGGATAAAAAATAAAAGTAAATTACAAATATGAACAAGAAGTAATGAGACATAAACTTAAAGGGCTTTTTCCTGGCACATTCCAATCTAATATACAACCTAGAACACCACTTCCATTAAGACTCTGTTTCCCTAGTAACCAAATTTGGTAAAGGAGAAATGCTGCCACCTTGTGGCCGTTTCCTGCAAGAGCAGCTTTAAACTCACAGCTAATGGTCACTTAACATTCACAAGGACTCAGGGCTGTAAAGGACACTTGCCCTAAAAATTTGTGCTGAAGTAGGGAATGGACAAAAAAATTCAAAACAGGCAAATGTTTCAAGAAGAGATTATGAAGAGTTATGTTTAACTCACACTCTTTTTTAAAAAAAGGAAAATGGATAAAAGCTCAACCTCAGGGAGTGTTAGATGCATGCAATCTAATCTACAAAAAGTTTCAACTTACACCAGTCGACTGACCATCAGCAAAATGTCTACAAACAATTAATCCTGAAGGGGTTTTAGAGAACTGTGTACCCTCTACCTGATGGTGAGACGTAAAGGGGTAACAGCCAATAATGAGAACAGAAAGGAGCTGTGTTTAAAAGTAAAAATGGAGGTAACATTCAATCCAGCAGGCGCACCATTGGACCTCTCACCTGAGAAGACAAGAATCGAGAAGACACAGGCCGCAAAAGCTGCAGTGCAGCCTTATTCACAATAGCCAAGACAGTGAAGCAATCAAAATGTCCAACAACAGGTGACTGGATAAAGAAGAAGTGGTCCATGTACACAATGGAATATTAGCCATGGAAAACAATGAACCATTGCTCTCTGAGGCACCACAAATGAGTCTGGAGATAATCACGAAACATGAGGTAAGTCGGAAACCAAAGACCTGTATTCTATGATATCACTTATAGGCGTTATCTAATAACTGACACAAATGAATATATTTCCACAGAGAAAGTCACTCACAGACTTAGAAAACAAACTATGCTCATCTAAAAGGAAAGGTGGGGGGAATGGATAAATTAAGATTAGTGTTGCTATATGTATACAAACACATATTATATACATATCTCAAAAAGACCGACCATGTAGCAAGGGAGGTCTGTGGAACCCTCTGTAACATTTTACATGGGGAGAGGATCTGTACTTGAATAGACATATATAATGTACAAATGAACCAGATTGTGTACACCTAGGACAAACAATATTCTAAGCTTTACCCCAATTAAAAAAAAATTTAAAACCAAGAAGAAATAATGAGACATAAACTTATGGGGGTTTCTCCATGCACATTCCAATTTAATTTACAACCTAGGAACACGACTTCCAGAAAGGCTCTGCTGCCCTAGTACCCAGATTTGGGAATGGAGAAATGCTGCCTGCTTGAGGCCACTTCCCACAACAGCAGCTTTAAACCCATTGCTAAAGGTCACTAAATATTCACCAAGCTTGCAGTTCGGTAAATGACACCTGCTCTCTAAAAAAATTATGGGGTGGAAAATCGACCAAAAATTTCAAAATAGGACAACCTTCCAAGAAGACAATTTCAAGAGTTATATTGTACTCTCAATTGTTTCCTTTTTTTTTAACAGAAAAGGAAACGGTGGAGAAAAATGATGAGTTTTACGAATTTTCAAAGACATGCAATCCCAAATTACAAAAACCTATCAGCTCACAGCAGCCAGAAGGGCCATTAGCATAAATGCTGCAAACAATAAATGCTGAAGCGATTGTGGAGAAATGCGTACCCTCGATTCTAAGGGGGACGGGGTAAGAGCCACTAATGAAAACACAAAGAAGGTGCTTTGAAAAGGAAAACACGGTGCTACCAGTCAGTCAATAACACCCACTGCTGGGCCTATCACCTGTGAAAATGAGAATCAAAAAGTCACAGGCTGGCAATCCTGCACTACAACAATATTTACCATAGCCAACACTTGGAAGCAATGAAAATGTCCATCAACCGAGGAATGCGCAAAGTAGAAGTGGTCGACGTACACACTGGGAAATTACTCCAATAAAAAATAAAAATTAAATTTGAAAATCCAACAAAAGTAAGGAGACATCAGCTTGTGTGGGTTTGTCCGAGCACACTCCACTCTAATTTATAACCGAGAAAAACCACAGGCCGCAAGGGCTTTTCCCTAGTTACCACGGTGAGGACATAGAAAGGCTGCCGCCCCCTGGCAGTTACCTGCAAAAGCAGCTTTAAAGCCTGTGCTAATGGTCATTTCATAGGAACAAGTACTGCAGAACTGTAAATGAAACCTGCCCTCAAAATGTCTTGAGGGAGGTAATGGCCAAAACATTTCAAAATGTGACACATACTTTAAGAGAACACTTTGAAGAACTAAGGGGTAATCACAGCTTGAAAAATAAAAAGGACATGCCTTAAAGCTCAATTTCAACGGATTATGAGGCACATGCGACTTCAACCACAAAGAGGTATCAGCTCACACTTGTCAGAATAACCATCAGCAAGGAAACTACAAACAATAAATGCTGAAGGTGTTGTGGAGAAATGCATACCCTCAACTTCAAGTGAGACGTAACTTGAAAAGGGCCACGAATGAGAACAGAATGGAGGTGCCTTAAAAAGGTAAACATTGAGCTACCAAACGATCCAGCAGGCCCACTCCTCGACCTATAATCTAAGAAGAGAGAATTGGAAAGACACAGGCAGGCAAATCTGCATGGCACAGTATTACAATAGCCAAGATATGGAAGTAACCAAAAAGTCCACCAACAGATGGGTGGACAAAGAAGAACACCTCCATGTACAGATGGAATATTCGCTACTGAAAAAAATGAAACAATGCCATTTGCAGCACCATACATGAGTCTAGACATAATCACGCAACCTGTAGTAAGTGAGAAAGCAAAAGACACATATCCTATCATATCACTTTTAGGAGTTCCTTAAAAATTGATACCAATGAAGATATTTCCACAGAGAAAGGCAATCACAGATTCATTAAAAAAACGTATGGTTCACTAAATAGAAAGGGATGAGGATTGGATACATTACCATATTGGGGTTAACAGAGATATACAAACCATGTGAAATAGATAATCACCAAAGACGTACGGAAGACCAGGAGAAGACTACTCAACATTGTGTCATAACCTACATGGGAAAAGGATGCGAGGAAGAATAGATACACGTATATGTGTGAAAGAACCACATCTTGCACACCTAGAACAAACAAACCATTGTAATCAAATTTGCTGGGATAAAAAATGAAAAGTAAGTTACAAATATGAACAAGAAGTAATGAGACATAAACATAAAGTGCTTTTTTCCTGGCACATTCCATTCGAATTTACAACCTAGAACACCACTTCCATTAAGGCTCTGTTTCCCCAGTTACCAAATTAGGTAAAGGAGAAATGCTGCCACCTTGTGGCCGTTTCCTGCAAGAGCAGCTTTAAACTCAAAGCTAATGGTCACTTAACATTCACAAGGACTCAGGGCTGTAAAGGACACCTGCCCTAAAAAATTGTGCTGAAGTAGGGAATGGACAAAAAAATTCAAAACAGGCAAATGTTTCAAGAAGAGAGTATGAAGAGTTAAGTTTTACTCACGCCCTTTTAAAAAAAAAAGGAAAATGGATAAAAGCTCAACCTCAGGGAGTGTTAGACCCATGCAATCTAATCTACAAAAAGTTTCAACTTACACCAGTCGACTGACCATCAGCAAAATGTCTACAAACAATAAATGCTGAAGGGGTCTTAGAGAACTGTGTCCCCTCTACCTCCTGGTGAGACGTAAAGGGGTAACAGCCAATAATGAGAACAGAAAGGAGCTGTGTTTAAAAGTAAAAATGGAGGTACCATTCAATCCAGCAGGCGCACCATTGGACCTCTCACCCGAGAAGACAAGAATCGAGAAGACACAGGCCGCAAAAGCTGCAGTGCAGCCTTATTCACAATAGCCAAGAGAGTGAAGCAATCAAAATATCCAACAAGAGGTGAATGGATAAAGAAGAAGTGGTCCATGTACACCATGGAATATTAGCCATGGAAAACAATGAACCATTGCTCTCTGAGGCACCACAAATGAGTCTGGAGATAATCACGAAACATGAGGTAAGTCGCAAAGCAAAAGACCTATATTCTATGATATCACTTATAGGCGTTATCTAATAACTGACACAAATGAACATATTTCCACAGAGAAAGACACTCACAGACTTAGAAAACCAACTATGCTCATCTAAAAGGAAAGGTGGGGGAAATGGATAAATTAAGATTAGTGTTACTATATGTATACAAAGTCATATTATATACATATCTCAAAAAGACCGACCATATAGCAAGGGAGGTCTGCGGAACCCTCTGTAATATTTTACATGGGAAGAGGGTCTGTACTTGAATAGACATATATAATGTACAAATGAACCAGATTGTGTACACCTAGGACAAACAATATTCTAAGCTTTACCCCAATTAAAACACTTTTAAAATCCAAGAAGAAATAATGACACATAAACTTATGGGGATTTCGCCATGCACATTACAATGTAATTTACAACCTAGGAACACGACTTCCAGAAAGGCGCTGCTGCCCTAGTACCCAGATCTGGGAATGGAGAAATGCTGCCTCCTTGAGGCCACTTCCCACAACAGCAGCTTTAAACCCATTGCTAAAGGTCACTAAATATTCACCAAACTTGCAGTTCGGGAAATGACACCTGCTCTCTAAAAAAACTCTGGGGTGGAAAATCGACCAAAAAATTCAAAAGAGGGCAACCTTCCAAGAAGACAATTTCAAGAGTTATATTGTACTCCCAATTGTTTCCTTTTTTTAACAGAAAAAGAAACGGCGGAGAAAAATGGTGAGTTTTACGAATTTTCAAAGACATGCAAACCCAAATTACAAAACCCTATCAGCTCAAAGCAGCCAGTAGGGCCATTAGCATAAATGCTGCAAACAATAAATGCTAAATCGATTGTGGAGGAATGCGTACCCTCGATTCTAAGGGGGACGTGGTAAGAGCCACTAATGAAAACACAAAGAAGGTGCTTTGAAAAGGGAAACACGGTGCTACCAGTCAATCAATCACACCCACTGCTGGGCCTATCACCTGAGAAAATGAGAATCAAAAAGTCACAGGCTGGCAAGCCAGCACTCCAACAATATTTACCATAGCCAACACTTGGAAGCAATGAAAATGTCCATCAACCGAGGAATGCACAAAGTAGAAGTGGTCCACGTACACGGTGAGAAATTACTCTAATATAAAATAAAAATTACACTTAAAAAACCAACAAAAGGAGACATCAGCTTTTGTGGGTTTGTCCGGGCACACTCCACTCTAATTTATAACCGAGAATCACCACAGGCCGCAAGGGCTTTTCCCTAGGTACCAGGGTGGGGAACATAGAAAGGCTGCCACCCTCTGGCAGTTACCTGCAAAAGCAGCTTGAAAGCCTGTGCTCATGGTCATTTCATAGGAACAAGTACTGCAGGACTGTAAATGAAACCTGCCCTCAAAATGTCTTGAGGGAGGTAATGGCTAAAAGAATTCAAAATGTGACACATATTTTCAGAGAACACTTTGAAGAACTAAGGAGTAATCACAGCTTGAAAAATAAAAAGGACATGCCTTAAAGCTCAATTTCACCGGATTATGAGGCACATGCGAATTCAACCACAAAGAGGTATCAGCTCACACTTGTCAAAATAACCATCAGCAAGAAAACTACAAACAATAAATGCTGAAGGTGTTGTGGAGAAATGCATACCCTCAAATTCAAGTGGGACATAAGTTGGAAAGGGCCACGAATGAGAGCAGAATGGAGTTGCCTTAAAAAGGTAAACATTGATCTACCAAACGATCCAGCAGGCCCACTCCTCGACCTATAATCTAAGAAGAGAGAATTGGAAAGACACAGGCAGGCAAATCTGCATTGCACAGTATTACAATAGCCAGGATATGGAAGTAACCAAAAAGTCCACCAACAGATGGGTGGACAAAGAAGAACTCCTCCATGTACAGATGGAATATTCGCTAGTGAAAAAAATGAAACAATGCCATTTGCAGCACCATACATGAGTCTAGACGTAATCACGCCACCTGTAGTAAGTGAGAAAGCAAAAGACACATATCCTATCATATCACTTTTAGGAGTTCCTTAAAAATTGATACCAATGAAGATATTTCCACAGAGAAAGGCAATCACAGATCCATTAAAAAACTTATGGTTCTCCAAATAGAAAGGGATGAGGATTGGATATATTACCATATTGGGGTTAACAGAGATATACAAGCCATATGAAATATATACCCACCAAAGACGTACGGAAGACCAGGAGAAGACTACTCAACATTGTGTCATAACCCTACATGGGAAAAGGATGCGAGGAAGAATAGATACATGTATATGTGTGAAAGAACCACATCTTGCACACCTAGAGCAAACAAACCATTGTAATCAAATTTGCTGGGATAAAAAATAAAAGTAAATTACAAATATGAACAAGAAGTAATGAGACATAAACTTAAAGGGCTTTTTCCTGGCACATTCCAATCTAATATACAACCTAGAACACCACTTCCATTAAGACTCTGTTTCCCTAGTAACCAAATTTGGTAAAGGAGAAATGCTGCCACCTTGTGGCCGTTTCCTGCAAGAGCAGCTTTAAACTCACAGCTAATGGTCACTTAACATTCACAAGGACTCAGGGCTGTAAAGGACACTTGCCCTAAAAATTTGTGCTGAAGTAGGGAATGGACAAAAAAATTCAAAACAGGCAAATGTTTCAAGAAGAGATTATGAAGAGTTATGTTTAACTCACACTCTTTTTTAAAAAAAGGAAAATGGATAAAAGCTCAACCTCAGGGAGTGTTAGATGCATGCAATCTAATCTACAAAAAGTTTCAACTTACACCAGTCGACTGACCATCAGCAAAATGTCTACAAACAATTAATCCTGAAGGGGTTTTAGAGAACTGTGTACCCTCTACCTGATGGTGAGACGTAAAGGGGTAACAGCCAATAATGAGAACAGAAAGGAGCTGTGTTTAAAAGTAAAAATGGAGGTAACATTCAATCCAGCAGGCGCACCATTGGACCTCTCACCTGAGAAGACAAGAATCGAGAAGACACAGGCCGCAAAAGCTGCAGTGCAGCCTTATTCACAATAGCCAAGACAGTGAAGCAATCAAAATGTCCAACAACAGGTGACTGGATAAAGAAGAAGTGGTCCATGTACACAATGGAATATTAGCCATGGAAAACAATGAACCATTGCTCTCTGAGGCACCACAAATGAGTCTGGAGATAATCACGAAACATGAGGTAAGTCGGAAACCAAAGACCTGTATTCTATGATATCACTTATAGGCGTTATCTAATAACTGACACAAATGAATATATTTCCACAGAGAAAGTCACTCACAGACTTAGAAAACAAACTATGCTCATCTAAAAGGAAAGGTGGGGGGAATGGATAAATTAAGATTAGTGTTGCTATATGTATACAAACACATATTATATACATATCTCAAAAAGACCGACCATGTAGCAAGGGAGGTCTGTGGAACCCTCTGTAACATTTTACATGGGGAGAGGATCTGTACTTGAATAGACATATATAATGTACAAATGAACCAGATTGTGTACACCTAGGACAAACAATATTCTAAGCTTTACCCCAATTAAAAAAAAATTTAAAACCAAGAAGAAATAATGAGACATAAACTTATGGGGGTTTCTCCATGCACATTCCAATTTAATTTACAACCTAGGAACACGACTTCCAGAAAGGCTCTGCTGCCCTAGTACCCAGATTTGGGAATGGAGAAATGCTGCCTGCTTGAGGCCACTTCCCACAACAGCAGCTTTAAACCCATTGCTAAAGGTCACTAAATATTCACCAAGCTTGCAGTTCGGTAAATGACACCTGCTCTCTAAAAAAATTATGGGGTGGAAAATCGACCAAAAATTTCAAAATAGGACAACCTTCCAAGAAGACAATTTCAAGAGTTATATTGTACTCTCAATTGTTTCCTTTTTTTTTAACAGAAAAGGAAACGGTGGAGAAAAATGATGAGTTTTACGAATTTTCAAAGACATGCAATCCCAAATTACAAAAACCTATCAGCTCACAGCAGCCAGAAGGGCCATTAGCATAAATGCTGCAAACAATAAATGCTGAAGCGATTGTGGAGAAATGCGTACCCTCGATTCTAAGGGGGACGGGGTAAGAGCCACTAATGAAAACACAAAGAAGGTGCTTTGAAAAGGAAAACACGGTGCTACCAGTCAGTCAATAACACCCACTGCTGGGCCTATCACCTGTGAAAATGAGAATCAAAAAGTCACAGGCTGGCAATCCTGCACTACAACAATATTTACCATAGCCAACACTTGGAAGCAATGAAAATGTCCATCAACCGAGGAATGCGCAAAGTAGAAGTGGTCGACGTACACACTGGGAAATTACTCCAATAAAAAATAAAAATTAAATTTAAAAATCCAACAAAAGTAAGGAGACATCAGCTTGTGTGGGTTTGTCCGAGCACACTCCACTCTAATTTATAACCGAGAAAAACCACAGGCCGCAAGGGCTTTTCCCTAGTTACCACGGTGAGGACATAGAAAGGCTGCCGCCCCCTGGCAGTTACCTGCAAAAGCAGCTTTAAAGCCTGTGCTAATGGTCATTTCATAGGAACAAGTACTGCAGAACTGTAAATGAAACCTGCCCTCAAAATGTCTTGAGGGAGGTAATGGCCAAAACATTTCAAAATGTGACACATACTTTAAGAGAACACTTTGAAGAACTAAGGGGTAATCACAGCTTGAAAAATAAAAAGGACATGCCTTAAAGCTCAATTTCAACGGATTATGAGGCACATGCGACTTCAACCACAAAGAGGTATCAGCTCACACTTGTCAGAATAACCATCAGCAAGGAAACTACAAACAATAAATGCTGAAGGTGTTGTGGAGAAATGCATACCCTCAACTTCAAGTGAGACGTAACTTGAAAAGGGCCACGAATGAGAACAGAATGGAGGTGCCTTAAAAAGGTAAACATTGAGCTACCAAACGATCCAGCAGGCCCACTCCTCGACCTATAATCTAAGAAGAGAGAATTGGAAAGACACAGGCAGGCAAATCTGCATGGCACAGTATTACAATAGCCAAGATATGGAAGTAACCAAAAAGTCCACCAACAGATGGGTGGACAAAGAAGAACACCTCCATGTACAGATGGAATATTCGCTACTGAAAAAAATGAAACAATGCCATTTGCAGCACCATACATGAGTCTAGACATAATCACGCAACCTGTAGTAAGTGAGAAAGCAAAAGACACATATCCTATCATATCACTTTTAGGAGTTCCTTAAAAATTGATACCAATGAAGATATTTCCACAGAGAAAGGCAATCACAGATTCATTTAAAAAACGTATGGTTCACTAAATAGAAAGGGATGAGGATTGGATACATTACCATATTGGGGTTAACAGAGATATACAAACCATGTGAAATAGATAATCACCAAAGACGTACGGAAGACCAGGAGAAGACTACTCAACATTGTGTCATAACCTACATGGGAAAAGGATGCGAGGAAGAATAGATACACGTATATGTGTGAAAGAACCACATCTTGCACACCTAGAACAAACAAACCATTGTAATCAAATTTGCTGGGATAAAAAATGAAAAGTAAGTTACAAATATGAACAAGAAGTAATGAGACATAAACATAAAGTGCTTTTTTCCTGGCACATTCCATTCGAATTTACAACCTAGAACACCACTTCCATTAAGGCTCTGTTTCCCCAGTTACCAAATTAGGTAAAGGAGAAATGCTGCCACCTTGTGGCCGTTTCCTGCAAGAGCAGCTTTAAACTCACAGCTAATGGTCACTTAACATTCACAAGGACTCAGGGCTGTAAAGGACACCTGCCCTAAAAAATTGTGCTGAAGTAGGGAATGGACAAAAAAATTCAAAACAGGCAAATGTTTCAAGAAGAGAGTATGAAGAGTTAAGTTTTACTCACGCCCTTTTAAAAAAAAAAGGAAAATGGATAAAAGCTCAACCTCAGGGAGTGTTAGACCCATGCAATCTAATCTACAAAAAGTTTCAACTTACACCAGTCGACTGACCATCAGCAAAATGTCTACAAACAATAAATGCTGAAGGGGTCTTAGAGAACTGTGTCCCCTCTACCTCCTGGTGAGACGTAAAGGGGTAACAGCCAATAATGAGAACAGAAAGGAGCTGTGTTTAAAAGTAAAAATGGAGGTACCATTCAATCCAGCAGGCGCACCATTGGACCTCTCACCCGAGAAGACAAGAATCGAGAAGACACAGGCCGCAAAAGCTGCAGTGCAGCCTTATTCACAATAGCCAAGAGAGTGAAGCAATCAAAATATCCAACAAGAGGTGAATGGATAAAGAAGAAGTGGTCCATGTACACCATGGAATATTAGCCATGGAAAACAATGAACCATTGCTCTCTGAGGCACCACAAATGAGTCTGGAGATAATCACGAAACATGAGGTAAGTCGCAAAGCAAAAGACCTATATTCTATGATATCACTTATAGGCGTTATCTAATAACTGACACAAATGAACATATTTCCACAGAGAAAGACACTCACAGACTTAGAAAACCAACTATGCTCATCTAAAAGGAAAGGTGGGGGAAATGGATAAATTAAGATTAGTGTTACTATATGTATACAAAGTCATATTATATACATATCTCAAAAAGACCGACCATATAGCAAGGGAGGTCTGCGGAACCCTCTGTAATATTTTACATGGGAAGAGGGTCTGTACTTGAATAGACATATATAATGTACAAATGAACCAGATTGTGTACACCTAGGACAAACAATATTCTAAGCTTTACCCCAATTAAAACACTTTTAAAATCCAAGAAGAAATAATGACACATAAACTTATGGGGATTTCGCCATGCACATTACAATGTAATTTACAACCTAGGAACACGACTTCCAGAAAGGCGCTGCTGCCCTAGTACCCAGATCTGGGAATGGAGAAATGCTGCCTCCTTGAGGCCACTTCCCACAACAGCAGCTTTAAACCCATTGCTAAAGGTCACTAAATATTCACCAAACTTGCAGTTCGGGAAATGACACCTGCTCTCTAAAAAAACTCTGGGGTGGAAAATCGACCAAAAAATTCAAAAGAGGGCAACCTTCCAAGAAGACAATTTCAAGAGTTATATTGTACTCCCAATTGTTTCCTTTTTTTAACAGAAAAAGAAACGGCAGAGAAAAATGGTGAGTTTTACGAATTTTCAAAGACATGCAAACCCAAATTACAAAACCCTATCAGCTCAAAGCAGCCAGTAGGGCCATTAGCATAAATGCTGCAAACAATAAATGCTAAATCGATTGTGGAGGAATGCGTACCCTCGATTCTAAGGGGGACGTGGTAAGAGCCACTAATGAAAACACAAAGAAGGTGCTTTGAAAAGGGAAACACGGTGCTACCAGTCAATCAATCACACCCACTGCTGGGCCTATCACCTGAGAAAATGAGAATCAAAAAGTCACAGGCTGGCAAGCCAGCACTCCAACAATATTTACCATAGCCAACACTTGGAAGCAATGAAAATGTCCATCAACCGAGGAATGCACAAAGTAGAAGTGGTCCACGTACACGGTGAGAAATTACTCTAATATAAAATAAAAATTACACTTAAAAAACCAACAAAAGGAGACATCAGCTTTTGTGGGTTTGTCCGGGCACACTCCACTCTAATTTATAACCGAGAATCACCACAGGCCGCAAGGGCTTTTCCCTAGGTACCAGGGTGGGGAACATAGAAAGGCTGCCACCCTCTGGCAGTTACCTGCAAAAGCAGCTTGAAAGCCTGTGCTCATGGTCATTTCATAGGAACAAGTACTGCAGGACTGTAAATGAAACCTGCCCTCAAAATGTCTTGAGGGAGGTAATGGCTAAAAGAATTCAAAATGTGACACATATTTTCAGAGAACACTTTGAAGAACTAAGGAGTAATCACAGCTTGAAAAATAAAAAGGACATGCCTTAAAGCTCAATTTCACCGGATTATGAGGCACATGCGAATTCAACCACAAAGAGGTATCAGCTCACACTTGTCAAAATAACCATCAGCAAGAAAACTACAAACAATAAATGCTGAAGGTGTTGTGGAGAAATGCATACCCTCAAATTCAAGTGGGACATAAGTTGGAAAGGGCCACGAATGAGAGCAGAATGGAGTTGCCTTAAAAAGGTAAACATTGATCTACCAAACGATCCAGCAGGCCCACTCCTCGACCTATAATCTAAGAAGAGAGAATTGGAAAGACACAGGCAGGCAAATCTGCATTGCACAGTATTACAATAGCCAGGATATGGAAGTAACCAAAAAGTCCACCAACAGATGGGTGGACAAAGAAGAACTCCTCCATGTACAGATGGAATATTCGCTAGTGAAAAAAATGAAACAATGCCATTTGCAGCACCATACATGAGTCTAGACGTAATCACGCCACCTGTAGTAAGTGAGAAAGCAAAAGACACATATCCTATCATATCACTTTTAGGAGTTCCTTAAAAATTGATACCAATGAAGATATTTCCACAGAGAAAGGCAATCACAGATCCATTAAAAAACTTATGGTTCTCCAAATAGAAAGGGATGAGGATTGGATATATTACCATATTGGGGTTAACAGAGATATACAAGCCATATGAAATATATACCCACCAAAGACGTACGGAAGACCAGGAGAAGACTACTCAACATTGTGTCATAACCCTACATGGGAAAAGGATGCGAGGAAGAATAGATACATGTATATGTGTGAAAGAACCACATCTTGCACACCTAGAGCAAACAAACCATTGTAATCAAATTTGCTGGGATAAAAAATAAAAGTAAATTACAAATATGAACAAGAAGTAATGAGACATAAACTTAAAGGGCTTTTTCCTGGCACATTCCAATCTAATATACAACCTAGAACACCACTTCCATTAAGACTCTGTTTCCCTAGTAACCAAATTTGGTAAAGGAGAAATGCTGCCACCTTGTGGCCGTTTCCTGCAAGAGCAGCTTTAAACTCACAGCTAATGGTCACTTAACATTCACAAGGACTCAGGGCTGTAAAGGACACTTGCCCTAAAAATTTGTGCTGAAGTAGGGAATGGACAAAAAAATTCAAAACAGGCAAATGTTTCAAGAAGAGATTATGAAGAGTTATGTTTAACTCACACTCTTTTTTAAAAAAAGGAAAATGGATAAAAGCTCAACCTCAGGGAGTGTTAGATGCATGCAATCTAATCTACAAAAAGTTTCAACTTACACCAGTCGACTGACCATCAGCAAAATGTCTACAAACAATTAATCCTGAAGGGGTTTTAGAGAACTGTGTACCCTCTACCTGATGGTGAGACGTAAAGGGGTAACAGCCAATAATGAGAACAGAAAGGAGCTGTGTTTAAAAGTAAAAATGGAGGTAACATTCAATCCAGCAGGCGCACCATTGGACCTCTCACCTGAGAAGACAAGAATCGAGAAGACACAGGCCGCAAAAGCTGCAGTGCAGCCTTATTCACAATAGCCAAGACAGTGAAGCAATCAAAATGTCCAACAACAGGTGACTGGATAAAGAAGAAGTGGTCCATGTACACAATGGAATATTAGCCATGGAAAACAATGAACCATTGCTCTCTGAGGCACCACAAATGAGTCTGGAGATAATCACGAAACATGAGGTAAGTCGGAAACCAAAGACCTGTATTCTATGATATCACTTATAGGCGTTATCTAATAACTGACACAAATGAATATATTTCCACAGAGAAAGTCACTCACAGACTTAGAAAACAAACTATGCTCATCTAAAAGGAAAGGTGGGGGGAATGGATAAATTAAGATTAGTGTTGCTATATGTATACAAACACATATTATATACATATCTCAAAAAGACCGACCATGTAGCAAGGGAGGTCTGTGGAACCCTCTGTAACATTTTACATGGGGAGAGGATCTGTACTTGAATAGACATATATAATGTACAAATGAACCAGATTGTGTACACCTAGGACAAACAATATTCTAAGCTTTACCCCAATTAAAAAAAAATTTAAAACCAAGAAGAAATAATGAGACATAAACTTATGGGGGTTTCTCCATGCACATTCCAATTTAATTTACAACCTAGGAACACGACTTCCAGAAAGGCTCTGCTGCCCTAGTACCCAGATTTGGGAATGGAGAAATGCTGCCTGCTTGAGGCCACTTCCCACAACAGCAGCTTTAAACCCATTGCTAAAGGTCACTAAATATTCACCAAGCTTGCAGTTCGGTAAATGACACCTGCTCTCTAAAAAAATTATGGGGTGGAAAATCGACCAAAAATTTCAAAATAGGACAACCTTCCAAGAAGACAATTTCAAGAGTTATATTGTACTCTCAATTGTTTCCTTTTTTTTTAACAGAAAAGGAAACGGTGGAGAAAAATGATGAGTTTTACGAATTTTCAAAGACATGCAATCCCAAATTACAAAAACCTATCAGCTCACAGCAGCCAGAAGGGCCATTAGCATAAATGCTGCAAACAATAAATGCTGAAGCGATTGTGGAGAAATGCGTACCCTCGATTCTAAGGGGGACGGGGTAAGAGCCACTAATGAAAACACAAAGAAGGTGCTTTGAAAAGGAAAACACGGTGCTACCAGTCAGTCAATAACACCCACTGCTGGGCCTATCACCTGTGAAAATGAGAATCAAAAAGTCACAGGCTGGCAATCCTGCACTACAACAATATTTACCATAGCCAACACTTGGAAGCAATGAAAATGTCCATCAACCGAGGAATGCGCAAAGTAGAAGTGGTCGACGTACACACTGGGAAATTACTCCAATAAAAAATAAAAATTAAATTTGAAAATCCAACAAAAGTAAGGAGACATCAGCTTGTGTGGGTTTGTCCGAGCACACTCCACTCTAATTTATAACCGAGAAAAACCACAGGCCGCAAGGGCTTTTCCCTAGTTACCACGGTGAGGACATAGAAAGGCTGCCGCCCCCTGGCAGTTACCTGCAAAAGCAGCTTTAAAGCCTGTGCTAATGGTCATTTCATAGGAACAAGTACTGCAGAACTGTAAATGAAACCTGCCCTCAAAATGTCTTGAGGGAGGTAATGGCCAAAACATTTCAAAATGTGACACATACTTTAAGAGAACACTTTGAAGAACTAAGGGGTAATCACAGCTTGAAAAATAAAAAGGACATGCCTTAAAGCTCAATTTCAACGGATTATGAGGCACATGTGACTTCAACCACAAAGAGGTATCAGCTCACACTTGTCAGAATAACCATCAGCAAGGAAACTACAAACAATAAATGCTGAAGGTGTTGTGGAGAAATGCATACCCTCAACTTCAAGTGAGACGTAACTTGAAAAGGGCCACGAATGAGAACAGAATGGAGGTGCCTTAAAAAGGTAAACATTGAGCTACCAAACGATCCAGCAGGCCCACTCCTCGACCTATAATCTAAGAAGAGAGAATTGGAAAGACACAGGCAGGCAAATCTGCATGGCACAGTATTACAATAGCCAAGATATGGAAGTAACCAAAAAGTCCACCAACAGATGGGTGGACAAAGAAGAACACCTCCATGTACAGATGGAATATTCGCTACTGAAAAAAATGAAACAATGCCATTTGCAGCACCATACATGAGTCTAGACATAATCACGCAACCTGTAGTAAGTGAGAAAGCAAAAGACACATATCCTATCATATCACTTTTAGGAGTTCCTTAAAAATTGATACCAATGAAGATATTTCCACAGAGAAAGGCAATCACAGATTCATTAAAAAAACGTATGGTTCACTAAATAGAAAGGGATGAGGATTGGATACATTACCATATTGGGGTTAACAGAGATATACAAACCATGTGAAATAGATAATCACCAAAGACGTACGGAAGACCAGGAGAAGACTACTCAACATTGTGTCATAACCTACATGGGAAAAGGTTGCGAGGAAGAATAGATACACGTATATGTGTGAAAGAACCACATCTTGCACACCTAGAACAAACAAACCATTGTAATCAAATTTGCTGGGATAAAAAATGAAAAGTAAGTTACAAATATGAACAAGAAGTAATGAGACATAAACATAAAGTGCTTTTTTCCTGGCACATTCCATTCGAATTTACAACCTAGAACACCACTTCCATTAAGGCTCTGTTTCCCCAGTTACCAAATTAGGTAAAGGAGAAATGCTGCCACCTTGTGGCCGTTTCCTGCAAGAGCAGCTTTAAACTCACAGCTAATGGTCACTTAACATTCACAAGGACTCAGGGCTGTAAAGGACACCTGCCCTAAAAAATTGTGCTGAAGTAGGGAATGGACAAAAAAATTCAAAACAGGCAAATGTTTCAAGAAGAGAGTATGAAGAGTTAAGTTTTACTCACGCCCTTTTAAAAAAAAAAGGAAAATGGATAAAAGCTCAACCTCAGGGAGTGTTAGACCCATGCAATCTAATCTACAAAAAGTTTCAACTTACACCAGTCGACTGACCATCAGCAAAATGTCTACAAACAATAAATGCTGAAGGGGTCTTAGAGAACTGTGTCCCCTCTACCTCCTGGTGAGACGTAAAGGGGTAACAGCCAATAATGAGAACAGAAAGGAGCTGTGTTTAAAAGTAAAAATGGAGGTACCATTCAATCCAGCAGGCGCACCATTGGACCTCTCACCCGAGAAGACAAGAATCGAGAAGACACAGGCCGCAAAAGCTGCAGTGCAGCCTTATTCACAATAGCCAAGAGAGTGAAGCAATCAAAATATCCAACAAGAGGTGAATGGATAAAGAAGAAGTGGTCCATGTACACCATGGAATATTAGCCATGGAAAACAATGAACCATTGCTCTCTGAGGCACCACAAATGAGTCTGGAGATAATCACGAAACATGAGGTAAGTCGCAAAGCAAAAGACCTATATTCTATGATATCACTTATAGGCGTTATCTAATAACTGACACAAATGAACATATTTCCACAGAGAAAGACACTCACAGACTTAGAAAACCAACTATGCTCATCTAAAAGGAAAGGTGGGGGAAATGGATAAATTAAGATTAGTGTTACTATATGTATACAAAGTCATATTATATACATATCTCAAAAAGACCGACCATATAGCAAGGGAGGTCTGCGGAACCCTCTGTAATATTTTACATGGGAAGAGGGTCTGTACTTGAATAGACATATATAATGTACAAATGAACCAGATTGTGTACACCTAGGACAAACAATATTCTAAGCTTTACCCCAATTAAAACACTTTTAAAATCCAAGAAGAAATAATGACACATAAACTTATGGGGATTTCGCCATGCACATTACAATGTAATTTACAACCTAGGAACACGACTTCCAGAAAGGCGCTGCTGCCCTAGTACCCAGATCTGGGAATGGAGAAATGCTGCCTCCTTGAGGCCACTTCCCACAACAGCAGCTTTAAACCCATTGCTAAAGGTCACTAAATATTCACCAAACTTGCAGTTCGGGAAATGACACCTGCTCTCTAAAAAAACTCTGGGGTGGAAAATCGACCAAAAAATTCAAAAGAGGGCAACCTTCCAAGAAGACAATTTCAAGAGTTATATTGTACTCCCAATTGTTTCCTTTTTTTAACAGAAAAAGAAACGGCGGAGAAAAATGGTGAGTTTTACGAATTTTCAAAGACATGCAAACCCAAATTACAAAACCCTATCAGCTCAAAGCAGCCAGTAGGGCCATTAGCATAAATGCTGCAAACAATAAATGCTAAATCGATTGTGGAGGAATGCGTACCCTCGATTCTAAGGGGGACGTGGTAAGAGCCACTAATGAAAACACAAAGAAGGTGCTTTGAAAAGGGAAACACGGTGCTACCAGTCAATCAATCACACCCACTGCTGGGCCTATCACCTGAGAAAATGAGAATCAAAAAGTCACAGGCTGGCAAGCCAGCACTCCAACAATATTTACCATAGCCAACACTTGGAAGCAATGAAAATGTCCATCAACCGAGGAATGCACAAAGTAGAAGTGGTCCACGTACACGGTGAGAAATTACTCTAATATAAAATAAAAATTACACTTAAAAAACCAACAAAAGGAGACATCAGCTTTTGTGGGTTTGTCCGGGCACACTCCACTCTAATTTATAACCGAGAATCACCACAGGCCGCAAGGGCTTTTCCCTAGGTACCAGGGTGGGGAACATAGAAAGGCTGCCACCCTCTGGCAGTTACCTGCAAAAGCAGCTTGAAAGCCTGTGCTCATGGTCATTTCATAGGAACAAGTACTGCAGGACTGTAAATGAAACCTGCCCTCAAAATGTCTTGAGGGAGGTAATGGCTAAAAGAATTCAAAATGTGACACATATTTTCAGAGAACACTTTGAAGAACTAAGGAGTAATCACAGCTTGAAAAATAAAAAGGACATGCCTTAAAGCTCAATTTCACCGGATTATGAGGCACATGCGAATTCAACCACAAAGAGGTATCAGCTCACACTTGTCAAAATAACCATCAGCAAGAAAACTACAAACAATAAATGCTGAAGGTGTTGTGGAGAAATGCATACCCTCAAATTCAAGTGGGACATAAGTTGGAAAGGGCCACGAATGAGAGCAGAATGGAGTTGCCTTAAAAAGGTAAACATTGATCTACCAAACGATCCAGCAGGCCCACTCCTCGACCTATAATCTAAGAAGAGAGAATTGGAAAGACACAGGCAGGCAAATCTGCATTGCACAGTATTACAATAGCCAGGATATGGAAGTAACCAAAAAGTCCACCAACAGATGGGTGGACAAAGAAGAACTCCTCCATGTACAGATGGAATATTCGCTAGTGAAAAAAATGAAAGAATGCCATTTGCAGCACCATACATGAGTCTAGACGTAATCACGCCACCTGTAGTAAGTGAGAAAGCAAAAGACACATATCCTATCATATCACTTTTAGGAGTTCCTTAAAAATTGATACCAATGAAGATATTTCCACAGAGAAAGGCAATCACAGATCCATTAAAAAACTTATGGTTCTCCAAATAGAAAGGGATGAGGATTGGATATATTACCATATTGGGGTTAACAGAGATATACAAGCCATATGAAATATATACCCACCAAAGACGTACGGAAGACCAGGAGAAGACTACTCAACATTGTGTCATAACCCTACATGGGAAAAGGATGCGAGGAAGAATAGATACATGTATATGTGTGAAAGAACCACATCTTGCACACCTAGAGCAAACAAACCATTGTAATCAAATTTGCTGGGATAAAAAATAAAAGTAAATTACAAATATGAACAAGAAGTAATGAGACATAAACTTAAAGGGCTTTTTCCTGGCACATTCCAATCTAATATACAACCTAGAACACCACTTCCATTAAGACTCTGTTTCCCTAGTAACCAAATTTGGTAAAGGAGAAATGCTGCCACCTTGTGGCCGTTTCCTGCAAGAGCAGCTTTAAACTCACAGCTAATGGTCACTTAACATTCACAAGGACTCAGGGCTGTAAAGGACACTTGCCCTAAAAATTTGTGCTGAAGTAGGGAATGGACAAAAAAATTCAAAACAGGCAAATGTTTCAAGAAGAGATTATGAAGAGTTATGTTTAACTCACACTCTTTTTTAAAAAAAGGAAAATGGATAAAAGCTCAACCTCAGGGAGTGTTAGATGCATGCAATCTAATCTACAAAAAGTTTCAACTTACACCAGTCGACTGACCATCAGCAAAATGTCTACAAACAATTAATCCTGAAGGGGTTTTAGAGAACTGTGTACCCTCTACCTGATGGTGAGACGTAAAGGGGTAACAGCCAATAATGAGAACAGAAAGGAGCTGTGTTTAAAAGTAAAAATGGAGGTAACATTCAATCCAGCAGGCGCACCATTGGACCTCTCACCTGAGAAGACAAGAATCGAGAAGACACAGGCCGCAAAAGCTGCAGTGCAGCCTTATTCACAATAGCCAAGACAGTGAAGCAATCAAAATGTCCAACAACAGGTGACTGGATAAAGAAGAAGTGGTCCATGTACACAATGGAATATTAGCCATGGAAAACAATGAACCATTGCTCTCTGAGGCACCACAAATGAGTCTGGAGATAATCACGAAACATGAGGTAAGTCGGAAACCAAAGACCTGTATTCTATGATATCACTTATAGGCGTTATCTAATAACTGACACAAATGAATATATTTCCACAGAGAAAGTCACTCACAGACTTAGAAAACAAACTATGCTCATCTAAAAGGAAAGGTGGGGGGAATGGATAAATTAAGATTAGTGTTGCTATATGTATACAAACACATATTATATACATATCTCAAAAAGACCGACCATGTAGCAAGGGAGGTCTGTGGAACCCTCTGTAACATTTTACATGGGGAGAGGATCTGTACTTGAATAGACATATATAATGTACAAATGAACCAGATTGTGTACACCTAGGACAAACAATATTCTAAGCTTTACCCCAATTAAAAAAAAATTTAAAACCAAGAAGAAATAATGAGACATAAACTTATGGGGGTTTCTCCATGCACATTCCAATTTAATTTACAACCTAGGAACACGACTTCCAGAAAGGCTCTGCTGCCCTAGTACCCAGATTTGGGAATGGAGAAATGCTGCCTGCTTGAGGCCACTTCCCACAACAGCAGCTTTAAACCCATTGCTAAAGGTCACTAAATATTCACCAAGCTTGCAGTTCGGTAAATGACACCTGCTCTCTAAAAAAATTATGGGGTGGAAAATCGACCAAAAATTTCAAAATAGGACAACCTTCCAAGAAGACAATTTCAAGAGTTATATTGTACTCTCAATTGTTTCCTTTTTTTTTTAACAGAAAAGGAAACGGTGGAGAAAAATGATGAGTTTTACGAATTTTCAAAGACATGCAATCCCAAATTACAAAAACCTATCAGCTCACAGCAGCCAGAAGGGCCATTAGCATAAATGCTGCAAACAATAAATGCTGAAGCGATTGTGGAGAAATGCGTACCCTCGATTCTAAGGGGGACGGGGTAAGAGCCACTAATGAAAACACAAAGAAGGTGCTTTGAAAAGGAAAACACGGTGCTACCAGTCAGTCAATAACACCCACTGCTGGGCCTATCACCTGTGAAAATGAGAATCAAAAAGTCACAGGCTGGCAATCCTGCACTACAACAATATTTACCATAGCCAACACTTGGAAGCAATGAAAATGTCCATCAACCGAGGAATGCGCAAAGTAGAAGTGGTCGACGTACACACTGGGAAATTACTCCAATAAAAAATAAAAATTAAATTTAAAAATCCAACAAAAGTAAGGAGACATCAGCTTGTGTGGGTTTGTCCGAGCACACTCCACTCTAATTTATAACCGAGAAAAACCACAGGCCGCAAGGGCTTTTCCCTAGTTACCACGGTGAGGACATAGAAAGGCTGCCGCCCCCTGGCAGTTACCTGCAAAAGCAGCTTTAAAGCCTGTGCTAATGGTCATTTCATAGGAACAAGTACTGCAGAACTGTAAATGAAACCTGCCCTCAAAATGTCTTGAGGGAGGTAATGGCCAAAACATTTCAAAATGTGACACATACTTTAAGAGAACACTTTGAAGAACTAAGGGGTAATCACAGCTTGAAAAATAAAAAGGACATGCCTTAAAGCTCAATTTCAACGGATTATGAGGCACATGCGACTTCAACCACAAAGAGGTATCAGCTCACACTTGTCAGAATAACCATCAGCAAGGAAACTACAAACAATAAATGCTGAAGGTGTTGTGGAGAAATGCATACCCTCAACTTCAAGTGAGACGTAACTTGAAAAGGGCCACGAATGAGAACAGAATGGAGGTGCCTTAAAAAGGTAAACATTGAGCTACCAAACGATCCAGCAGGCCCACTCCTCGACCTATAATCTAAGAAGAGAGAATTGGAAAGACACAGGCAGGCAAATCTGCATGGCACAGTATTACAATAGCCAAGATATGGAAGTAACCAAAAAGTCCACCAACAGATGGGTGGACAAAGAAGAACACCTCCATGTACAGATGGAATATTCGCTACTGAAAAAAATGAAACAATGCCATTTGCAGCACCATACATGAGTCTAGACATAATCACGCAACCTGTAGTAAGTGAGAAAGCAAAAGACACATATCCTATCATATCACTTTTAGGAGTTCCTTAAAAATTGATACCAATGAAGATATTTCCACAGAGAAAGGCAATCACAGATTCATTTAAAAAACGTATGGTTCACTAAATAGAAAGGGATGAGGATTGGATACATTACCATATTGGGGTTAACAGAGATATACAAACCATGTGAAATAGATAATCACCAAAGACGTACGGAAGACCAGGAGAAGACTACTCAACATTGTGTCATAACCTACATGGGAAAAGGATGCGAGGAAGAATAGATACACGTATATGTGTGAAAGAACCACATCTTGCACACCTAGAACAAACAAACCATTGTAATCAAATTTGCTGGGATAAAAAATGAAAAGTAAGTTACAAATATGAACAAGAAGTAATGAGACATAAACATAAAGTGCTTTTTTCCTGGCACATTCCATTCGAATTTACAACCTAGAACACCACTTCCATTAAGGCTCTGTTTCCCCAGTTACCAAATTAGGTAAAGGAGAAATGCTGCCACCTTGTGGCCGTTTCCTGCAAGAGCAGCTTTAAACTCACAGCTAATGGTCACTTAACATTCACAAGGACTCAGGGCTGTAAAGGACACCTGCCCTAAAAAATTGTGCTGAAGTAGGGAATGGACAAAAAAATTCAAAACAGGCAAATGTTTCAAGAAGAGAGTATGAAGAGTTAAGTTTTACTCACGCCCTTTTAAAAAAAAAAGGAAAATGGATAAAAGCTCAACCTCAGGGAGTGTTAGACCCATGCAATCTAATCTACAAAAAGTTTCAACTTACACCAGTCGACTGACCATCAGCAAAATGTCTACAAACAATAAATGCTGAAGGGGTCTTAGAGAACTGTGTCCCCTCTACCTCCTGGTGAGACGTAAAGGGGTAACAGCCAATAATGCGAACAGAAAGGAGCTGTGTTTAAAAGTAAAAATGGAGGTACCATTCAATCCAGCAGGCGCACCATTGGACCTCTCACCCGAGAAGACAAGAATCGAGAAGACACAGGCCGCAAAAGCTGCAGTGCAGCCTTATTCACAATAGCCAAGAGAGTGAAGCAATCAAAATATCCAACAAGAGGTGAATGGATAAAGAAGAAGTGGTCCATGTACACCATGGAATATTAGCCATGGAAAACAATGAACCATTGCTCTCTGAGGCACCACAAATGAGTCTGGAGATAATCACGAAACATGAGGTAAGTCGCAAAGCAAAAGACCTATATTCTATGATATCACTTATAGGCGTTATCTAATAACTGACACAAATGAACATATTTCCACAGAGAAAGACACTCACAGACTTAGAAAACCAACTATGCTCATCTAAAAGGAAAGGTGGGGGAAATGGATAAATTAAGATTAGTGTTACTATATGTATACAAAGTCATATTATATACATATCTCAAAAAGACCGACCATATAGCAAGGGAGGTCTGCGGAACCCTCTGTAATATTTTACATGGGAAGAGGGTCTGTACTTGAATAGACATATATAATGTACAAATGAACCAGATTGTGTACACCTAGGACAAACAATATTCTAAGCTTTACCCCAATTAAAACACTTTTAAAATCCAAGAAGAAATAATGACACATAAACTTATGGGGATTTCGCCATGCACATTACAATGTAATTTACAACCTAGGAACACGACTTCCAGAAAGGCGCTGCTGCCCTAGTACCCAGATCTGGGAATGGAGAAATGCTGCCTCCTTGAGGCCACTTCCCACAACAGCAGCTTTAAACCCATTGCTAAAGGTCACTAAATATTCACCAAACTTGCAGTTCGGGAAATGACACCTGCTCTCTAAAAAAACTCTGGGGTGGAAAATCGACCAAAAAATTCAAAAGAGGGCAACCTTCCAAGAAGACAATTTCAAGAGGTATATTGTACTCCCAATTGTTTCCTTTTTTTAACAGAAAAAGAAACGGCGGAGAAAAATGGTGAGTTTTACGAATTTTCAAAGACATGCAAACCCAAATTACAAAACCCTATCAGCTCAAAGCAGCCAGTAGGGCCATTAGCATAAATGCTGCAAACAATAAATGCTAAATCGATTGTGGAGGAATGCGTACCCTCGATTCTAAGGGGGACGTGGTAAGAGCCACTAATGAAAACACAAAGAAGGTGCTTTGAAAAGGGAAACACGGTGCTACCAGTCAATCAATCACACCCACTGCTGGGCCTATCACCTGAGAAAATGAGAATCAAAAAGTCACAGGCTGGCAAGCCAGCACTCCAACAATATTTACCATAGCCAACACTTGGAAGCAATGAAAATGTCCATCAACCGAGGAATGCACAAAGTAGAAGTGGTCCACGTACACGGTGAGAAATTACTCTAATATAAAATAAAAATTACACTTAAAAAACCAACAAAAGGAGACATCAGCTTTTGTGGGTTTGTCCGGGCACACTCCACTCTAATTTATAACCGAGAATCACCACAGGCCGCAAGGGCTTTTCCCTAGGTACCAGGGTGGGGAACATAGAAAGGCTGCCACCCTCTGGCAGTTACCTGCAAAAGCAGCTTGAAAGCCTGTGCTCATGGTCATTTCATAGGAACAAGTACTGCAGAACTGTAAATGAAACCTGCCCTCAAAATGTCTTGAGGGAGGTAATGGCTAAAAGAATTCAAAATGTGACACATATTTTCAGAGAACACTTTGAAGAACTAAGGAGTAATCACAGCTTGAAAAATAAAAAGGACATGCCTTAAAGCTCAATTTCACCGGATTATGAGGCACATGCGAATTCAACCACAAAGAGGTATCAGCTCACACTTGTCAAAATAACCATCAGCAAGAAAACTACAAACAATAAATGCTGAAGGTGTTGTGGAGAAATGCATACCCTCAAATTCAAGTGGGACATAAGTTGGAAAGGGCCACGAATGAGAGCAGAATGGAGTTGCCTTAAAAAGGTAAACATTGATCTACCAAACGATCCAGCAGGCCCACTCCTCGACCTATAATCTAAGAAGAGAGAATTGGAAAGACACAGGCAGGCAAATCTGCATTGCACAGTATTACAATAGCCAGGATATGGAAGTAACCAAAAAGTCCACCAACAGATGGGTGGACAAAGAAGAACTCCTCCATGTACAGATGGAATATTCGCTAGTGAAAAAAATGAAACAATGCCATTTGCAGCACCATACATGAGTCTAGACGTAATCACGCCACCTGTAGTAAGTGAGAAAGCAAAAGACACATATCCTATCATATCACTTTTAGGAGTTCCTTAAAAATTGATACCAATGAAGATATTTCCACAGAGAAAGGCAATCACAGATCCATTAAAAAACTTATGGTTCTCCAAATAGAAAGGGATGAGGATTGGATATATTACCATATTGGGGTTAACAGAGATATACAAGCCATATGAAATATATACCCACCAAAGACGTACGGAAGACCAGGAGAAGACTACTCAACATTGTGTCATAACCCTACATGGGAAAAGGATGCGAGGAAGAATAGATACATGTATATGTGTGAAAGAACCACATCTTGCACACCTAGAGCAAACAAACCATTGTAATCAAATTTGCTGGGATAAAAAATAAAAGTAAATTACAAATATGAACAAGAAGTAATGAGACATAAACTTAAAGGGCTTTTTCCTGGCACATTCCAATCTAATATACAACCTAGAACACCACTTCCATTAAGACTCTGTTTCCCTAGTAACCAAATTTGGTAAAGGAGAAATGCTGCCACCTTGTGGCCGTTTCCTGCAAGAGCAGCTTTAAACTCACAGCTAATGGTCACTTAACATTCACAAGGACTCAGGGCTGTAAAGGACACTTGCCCTAAAAATTTGTGCTGAAGTAGGGAATGGACAAAAAAATTCAAAACAGGCAAATGTTTCAAGAAGAGATTATGAAGAGTTATGTTTAACTCACACTCTTTTTTAAAAAAAGGAAAATGGATAAAAGCTCAACCTCAGGGAGTGTTAGATGCATGCAATCTAATCTACAAAAAGTTTCAACTTACACCAGTCGACTGACCATCAGCAAAATGTCTACAAACAATTAATCCTGAAGGGGTTTTAGAGAACTGTGTACCCTCTACCTGATGGTGAGACGTAAAGGGGTAACAGCCAATAATGAGAACAGAAAGGAGCTGTGTTTAAAAGTAAAAATGGAGGTAACATTCAATCCAGCAGGCGCACCATTGGACCTCTCACCTGAGAAGACAAGAATCGAGAAGACACAGGCCGCAAAAGCTGCAGTGCAGCCTTATTCACAATAGCCAAGACAGTGAAGCAATCAAAATGTCCAACAACAGGTGACTGGATAAAGAAGAAGTGGTCCATGTACACAATGGAATATTAGCCATGGAAAACAATGAACCATTGCTCTCTGAGGCACCACAAATGAGTCTGGAGATAATCACGAAACATGAGGTAAGTCGGAAACCAAAGACCTGTATTCTATGATATCACTTATAGGCGTTATCTAATAACTGACACAAATGAATATATTTCCACAGAGAAAGTCACTCACAGACTTAGAAAACAAACTATGCTCATCTAAAAGGAAAGGTGGGGGGAATGGATAAATTAAGATTAGTGTTGCTATATGTATACAAACACATATTATATACATATCTCAAAAAGACCGACCATGTAGCAAGGGAGGTCTGTGGAACCCTCTGTAACATTTTACATGGGGAGAGGATCTGTACTTGAATAGACATATATAATGTACAAATGAACCAGATTGTGTACACCTAGGACAAACAATATTCTAAGCTTTACCCCAATTAAAAAAAAATTTAAAACCAAGAAGAAATAATGAGACATAAACTTATGGGGGTTTCTCCATGCACATTCCAATTTAATTTACAACCTAGGAACACGACTTCCAGAAAGGCTCTGCTGCCCTAGTACCCAGATTTGGGAATGGAGAAATGCTGCCTGCTTGAGGCCACTTCCCACAACAGCAGCTTTAAACCCATTGCTAAAGGTCACTAAATATTCACCAAGCTTGCAGTTCGGTAAATGACACCTGCTCTCTAAAAAAATTATGGGGTGGAAAATCGACCAAAAATTTCAAAATAGGACAACCTTCCAAGAAGACAATTTCAAGAGTTATATTGTACTCTCAATTGTTTCCTTTTTTTTTTAACAGAAAAGGAAACGGTGGAGAAAAATGATGAGTTTTACGAATTTTCAAAGACATGCAATCCCAAATTACAAAAACCTATCAGCTCACAGCAGCCAGAAGGGCCATTAGCATAAATGCTGCAAACAATAAATGCTGAAGCGATTGTGGAGAAATGCGTACCCTCGATTCTAAGGGGGACGGGGTAAGAGCCACTAATGAAAACACAAAGAAGGTGCTTTGAAAAGGAAAACACGGTGCTACCAGTCAGTCAATAACACCCACTGCTGGGCCTATCACCTGTGAAAATGAGAATCAAAAAGTCACAGGCTGGCAATCCTGCACTACAACAATATTTACCATAGCCAACACTTGGAAGCAATGAAAATGTCCATCAACCGAGGAATGCGCAAAGTAGAAGTGGTCGACGTACACACTGGGAAATTACTCCAATAAAAAATAAAAATTAAATTTAAAAATCCAACAAAAGTAAGGAGACATCAGCTTGTGTGGGTTTGTCCGAGCACACTCCACTCTAATTTATAACCGAGAAAAACCACAGGCCGCAAGGGCTTTTCCCTAGTTACCACGGTGAGGACATAGAAAGGCTGCCGCCCCCTGGCAGTTACCTGCAAAAGCAGCTTTAAAGCCTGTGCTAATGGTCATTTCATAGGAACAAGTACTGCAGAACTGTAAATGAAACCTGCCCTCAAAATGTCTTGAGGGAGGTAATGGCCAAAACATTTCAAAATGTGACACATACTTTAAGAGAACACTTTGAAGAACTAAGGGGTAATCACAGCTTGAAAAATAAAAAGGACATGCCTTAAAGCTCAATTTCAACGGATTATGAGGCACATGCGACTTCAACCACAAAGAGGTATCAGCTCACACTTGTCAGAATAACCATCAGCAAGGAAACTACAAACAATAAATGCTGAAGGTGTTGTGGAGAAATGCATACCCTCAACTTCAAGTGAGACGTAACTTGAAAAGGGCCACGAATGAGAACAGAATGGAGGTGCCTTAAAAAGGTAAACATTGAGCTACCAAACGATCCAGCAGGCCCACTCCTCGACCTATAATCTAAGAAGAGAGAATTGGAAAGACACAGGCAGGCAAATCTGCATGGCACAGTATTACAATAGCCAAGATATGGAAGTAACCAAAAAGTCCACCAACAGATGGGTGGACAAAGAAGAACACCTCCATGTACAGATGGAATATTCGCTACTGAAAAAAATGAAACAATGCCATTTGCAGCACCATACATGAGTCTAGACATAATCACGCAACCTGTAGTAAGTGAGAAAGCAAAAGACACATATCCTATCATATCACTTTTAGGAGTTCCTTAAAAATTGATACCAATGAAGATATTTCCACAGAGAAAGGCAATCACAGATTCATTTAAAAAACGTATGGTTCACTAAATAGAAAGGGATGAGGATTGGATACATTACCATATTGGGGTTAACAGAGATATACAAACCATGTGAAATAGATAATCACCAAAGACGTACGGAAGACCAGGAGAAGACTACTCAACATTGTGTCATAACCTACATGGGAAAAGGATGCGAGGAAGAATAGATACACGTATATGTGTGAAAGAACCACATCTTGCACACCTAGAACAAACAAACCATTGTAATCAAATTTGCTGGGATAAAAAATGAAAAGTAAGTTACAAATATGAACAAGAAGTAATGAGACATAAACATAAAGTGCTTTTTTCCTGGCACATTCCATTCGAATTTACAACCTAGAACACCACTTCCATTAAGGCTCTGTTTCCCCAGTTACCAAATTAGGTAAAGGAGAAATGCTGCCACCTTGTGGCCGTTTCCTGCAAGAGCAGCTTTAAACTCACAGCTAATGGTCACTTAACATTCACAAGGACTCAGGGCTGTAAAGGACACCTGCCCTAAAAAATTGTGCTGAAGTAGGGAATGGACAAAAAAATTCAAAACAGGCAAATGTTTCAAGAAGAGAGTATGAAGAGTTAAGTTTTACTCACGCCCTTTTAAAAAAAAAAGGAAAATGGATAAAAGCTCAACCTCAGGGAGTGTTAGACCCATGCAATCTAATCTACAAAAAGTTTCAACTTACACCAGTCGACTGACCATCAGCAAAATGTCTACAAACAATAAATGCTGAAGGGGTCTTAGAGAACTGTGTCCGCTCTACCTCCTGGTGAGACGTAAAGGGGTAACAGCCAATAATGAGAACAGAAAGGAGCTGTGTTTAAAAGTAAAAATGGAGGTACCATTCAATCCAGCAGGCGCACCATTGGACCTCTCACCCGAGAAGACAAGAATCGAGAAGACACAGGCCGCAAAAGCTGCAGTGCAGCCTTATTCACAATAGCCAAGAGAGTGAAGCAATCAAAATATCCAACAAGAGGTGAATGGATAAAGAAGAAGTGGTCCATGTACACCATGGAATATTAGCCATGGAAAACAATGAACCATTGCTCTCTGAGGCACCACAAATGAGTCTGGAGATAATCACGAAACATGAGGTAAGTCGCAAAGCAAAAGACCTATATTCTATGATATCACTTATAGGCGTTATCTAATAACTGACACAAATGAACATATTTCCACAGAGAAAGACACTCACAGACTTAGAAAACCAACTATGCTCATCTAAAAGGAAAGGTGGGGGAAATGGATAAATTAAGATTAGTGTTACTATATGTATACAAAGTCATATTATATACATATCTCAAAAAGACCGACCATATAGCAAGGGAGGTCTGCGGAACCCTCTGTAATATTTTACATGGGAAGAGGGTCTGTACTTGAATAGACATATATAATGTACAAATGAACCAGATTGTGTACACCTAGGACAAACAATATTCTAAGCTTTACCCCAATTAAAACACTTTTAAAATCCAAGAAGAAATAATGACACATAAACTTATGGGGATTTCGCCATGCACATTACAATGTAATTTACAACCTAGGAACACGACTTCCAGAAAGGCGCTGCTGCCCTAGTACCCAGATCTGGGAATGGAGAAATGCTGCCTCCTTGAGGCCACTTCCCACAACAGCAGCTTTAAACCCATTGCTAAAGGTCACTAAATATTCACCAAACTTGCAGTTCGGGAAATGACACCTGCTCTCTAAAAAAACTCTGGGGTGGAAAATCGACCAAAAAATTCAAAAGAGGGCAACCTTCCAAGAAGACAATTTCAAGAGGTATATTGTACTCCCAATTGTTTCCTTTTTTTAACAGAAAAAGAAACGGCGGAGAAAAATGGTGAGTTTTACGAATTTTCAAAGACATGCAAACCCAAATTACAAAACCCTATCAGCTCAAAGCAGCCAGTAGGGCCATTAGCATAAATGCTGCAAACAATAAATGCTAAATCGATTGTGGAGGAATGCGTACCCTCGATTCTAAGGGGGACGTGGTAAGAGCCACTAATGAAAACACAAAGAAGGTGCTTTGAAAAGGGAAACACGGTGCTACCAGTCAATCAATCACACCCACTGCTGGGCCTATCACCTGAGAAAATGAGAATCAAAAAGTCACAGGCTGGCAAGCCAGCACTCCAACAATATTTACCATAGCCAACACTTGGAAGCAATGAAAATGTCCATCAACCGAGGAATGCACAAAGTAGAAGTGGTCCACGTACACGGTGAGAAATTACTCTAATATAAAATAAAAATTACACTTAAAAAACCAACAAAAGGAGACATCAGCTTTTGTGGGTTTGTCCGGGCACACTCCACTCTAATTTATAACCGAGAATCACCACAGGCCGCAAGGGCTTTTCCCTAGGTACCAGGGTGGGGAACATAGAAAGGCTGCCACCCTCTGGCAGTTACCTGCAAAAGCAGCTTGAAAGCCTGTGCTCATGGTCATTTCATAGGAACAAGTACTGCAGAACTGTAAATGAAACCTGCCCTCAAAATGTCTTGAGGGAGGTAATGGCTAAAAGAATTCAAAATGTGACACATATTTTCAGAGAACACTTTGAAGAACTAAGGAGTAATCACAGCTTGAAAAATAAAAAGGACATGCCTTAAAGCTCAATTTCACCGGATTATGAGGCACATGCGAATTCAACCACAAAGAGGTATCAGCTCACACTTGTCAAAATAACCATCAGCAAGAAAACTACAAACAATAAATGCTGAAGGTGTTGTGGAGAAATGCATACCCTCAAATTCAAGTGGGACATAAGTTGGAAAGGGCCACGAATGAGAGCAGAATGGAGTTGCCTTAAAAAGGTAAACATTGATCTACCAAACGATCCAGCAGGCCCACTCCTCGACCTATAATCTAAGAAGAGAGAATTGGAAAGACACAGGCAGGCAAATCTGCATTGCACAGTATTACAATAGCCAGGATATGGAAGTAACCAAAAAGTCCACCAACAGATGGGTGGACAAAGAAGAACTCCTCCATGTACAGATGGAATATTCGCTAGTGAAAAAAATGAAACAATGCCATTTGCAGCACCATACATGAGTCTAGACGTAATCACGCCACCTGTAGTAAGTGAGAAAGCAAAAGACACATATCCTATCATATCACTTTTAGGAGTTCCTTAAAAATTGATACCAATGAAGATATTTCCACAGAGAAAGGCAATCACAGATCCATTAAAAAACTTATGGTTCTCCAAATAGAAAGGGATGAGGATTGGATATATTACCATATTGGGGTTAACAGAGATATACAAGCCATATGAAATATATACCCACCAAAGACGTACGGAAGACCAGGAGAAGACTACTCAACATTGTGTCATAACCCTACATGGGAAAAGGATGCGAGGAAGAATAGATACATGTATATGTGTGAAAGAACCACATCTTGCACACCTAGAGCAAACAAACCATTGTAATCAAATTTGCTGGGATAAAAAATAAAAGTAAATTACAAATATGAACAAGAAGTAATGAGACATAAACTTAAAGGGCTTTTTCCTGGCACATTCCAATCTAATATACAACCTAGAACACCACTTCCATTAAGACTCTGTTTCCCTAGTAACCAAATTTGGTAAAGGAGAAATGCTGCCACCTTGTGGCCGTTTCCTGCAAGAGCAGCTTTAAACTCACAGCTAATGGTCACTTAACATTCACAAGGACTCAGGGCTGTAAAGGACACTTGCCCTAAAAATTTGTGCTGAAGTAGGGAATGGACAAAAAAATTCAAAACAGGCAAATGTTTCAAGAAGAGATTATGAAGAGTTATGTTTAACTCACACTCTTTTTTAAAAAAAGGAAAATGGATAAAAGCTCAACCTCAGGGAGTGTTAGATGCATGCAATCTAATCTACAAAAAGTTTCAACTTACACCAGTCGACTGACCATCAGCAAAATGTCTACAAACAATTAATCCTGAAGGGGTTTTAGAGAACTGTGTACCCTCTACCTGATGGTGAGACGTAAAGGGGTAACAGCCAATAATGAGAACAGAAAGGAGCTGTGTTTAAAAGTAAAAATGGAGGTAACATTCAATCCAGCAGGCGCACCATTGGACCTCTCACCTGAGAAGACAAGAATCGAGAAGACACAGGCCGCAAAAGCTGCAGTGCAGCCTTATTCACAATAGCCAAGACAGTGAAGCAATCAAAATGTCCAACAACAGGTGACTGGATAAAGAAGAAGTGGTCCATGTACACAATGGAATATTAGCCATGGAAAACAATGAACCATTGCTCTCTGAGGCACCACAAATGAGTCTGGAGATAATCACGAAACATGAGGTAAGTCGGAAACCAAAGACCTGTATTCTATGATATCACTTATAGGCGTTATCTAATAACTGACACAAATGAATATATTTCCACAGAGAAAGTCACTCACAGACTTAGAAAACAAACTATGCTCATCTAAAAGGAAAGGTGGGGGGAATGGATAAATTAAGATTAGTGTTGCTATATGTATACAAACACATATTATATACATATCTCAAAAAGACCGACCATGTAGCAAGGGAGGTCTGTGGAACCCTCTGTAACATTTTACATGGGGAGAGGATCTGTACTTGAATAGACATATATAATGTACAAATGAACCAGATTGTGTACACCTAGGACAAACAATATTCTAAGCTTTACCCCAATTAAAAAAAAATTTAAAACCAAGAAGAAATAATGAGACATAAACTTATGGGGGTTTCTCCATGCACATTCCAATTTAATTTACAACCTAGGAACACGACTTCCAGAAAGGCTCTGCTGCCCTAGTACCCAGATTTGGGAATGGAGAAATGCTGCCTGCTTGAGGCCACTTCCCACAACAGCAGCTTTAAACCCATTGCTAAAGGTCACTAAATATTCACCAAGCTTGCAGTTCGGTAAATGACACCTGCTCTCTAAAAAAATTATGGGGTGGAAAATCGACCAAAAATTTCAAAATAGGACAACCTTCCAAGAAGACAATTTCAAGAGTTATATTGTACTCTCAATTGTTTCCTTTTTTTTTAACAGAAAAGGAAACGGTGGAGAAAAATGATGAGTTTTACGAATTTTCAAAGACATGCAATCCCAAATTACAAAAACCTATCAGCTCACAGCAGCCAGAAGGGCCATTAGCATAAATGCTGCAAACAATAAATGCTGAAGCGATTGTGGAGAAATGCGTACCCTCGATTCTAAGGGGGACGGGGTAAGAGCCACTAATGAAAACACAAAGAAGGTGCTTTGAAAAGGAAAACACGGTGCTACCAGTCAGTCAATAACACCCACTGCTGGGCCTATCACCTGTGAAAATGAGAATCAAAAAGTCACAGGCTGGCAATCCTGCACTACAACAATATTTACCATAGCCAACACTTGGAAGCAATGAAAATGTCCATCAACCGAGGAATGCGCAAAGTAGAAGTGGTCGACGTACACACTGGGAAATTACTCCAATAAAAAATAAAAATTAAATTTAAAAATCCAACAAAAGTAAGGAGACATCAGCTTGTGTGGGTTTGTCCGAGCACACTCCACTCTAATTTATAACCGAGAAAAACCACAGGCCGCAAGGGCTTTTCCCTAGTTACCACGGTGAGGACATAGAAAGGCTGCCGCCCCCTGGCAGTTACCTGCAAAAGCAGCTTTAAAGCCTGTGCTAATGGTCATTTCATAGGAACAAGTACTGCAGAACTGTAAATGAAACCTGCCCTCAAAATGTCTTGAGGGAGGTAATGGCCAAAACATTTCAAAATGTGACACATACTTTAAGAGAACACTTTGAAGAACTAAGGGGTAATCACAGCTTGAAAAATAAAAAGGACATGCCTTAAAGCTCAATTTCAACGGATTATGAGGCACATGCGACTTCAACCACAAAGAGGTATCAGCTCACACTTGTCAGAATAACCATCAGCAAGGAAACTACAAACAATAAATGCTGAAGGTGTTGTGGAGAAATGCATACCCTCAACTTCAAGTGAGACGTAACTTGAAAAGGGCCACGAATGAGAACAGAATGGAGGTGCCTTAAAAAGGTAAACATTGAGCTACCAAAAGTTCCAGCAGGCCCACTCCTCGACCTATAATCTAAGAAGAGAGAATTGGAAAGACACAGGCAGGCAAATCTGCATGGCACAGTATTACAATAGCCAAGATATGGAAGTAACCAAAAAGTCCACCAACAGATGGGTGGACAAAGAAGAACACCTCCATGTACAGATGGAATATTCGCTACTGAAAAAAATGAAACAATGCCATTTGCAGCACCATAGATGAGTCTAGACATAATCACGCAACCTGTAGTAAGTGAGAAAGCAAAAGACACATATCCTATCATATCACTTTTAGGAGTTACTTAAAAATTGATACCAATGAAGATATTTCCACAGAGAAAGGCAATCACAGATTCATTAAAAAAACGTATGGTTCACTAAATAGAAAGGGATGAGGATTGGATACATTACCATATTGGGGTTAACAGAGATATACAAACCATGTGAAATAGATAATCACCAAAGACGTACGGAAGACCAGGAGAAGACTACTCAACATTGTGTCATAACCTACATGGGAAAAGGATGCGAGGAAGAATAGATACACGTATATGTGTGAAAGAACCACATCTTGCACACCTAGAACAAACAAACCATTGTAATCAAATTTGCTGGGATAAAAAATGAAAAGTAAGTTACAAATATGAACAAGAAGTAATGAGACATAAACATAAAGTGCTTTTTTCCTGGCACATTCCATTCGAATTTACAACCTAGAACACCACTTCCATTAAGGCTCTGTTTCCCCAGTTACCAAATTAGGTAAAGGAGAAATGCTGCCACCTTGTGGCCGTTTCCTGCAAGAGCAGCTTTAAACTCACAGCTAATGGTCACTTAACATTCACAAGGACTCAGGGCTGTAAAGGACACCTGCCCTAAAAATTTGTGCTGAAGTAGGGAGTGGACAAACAAATTCAAAACAGGCAAATGTTTCAAGAAGAGAGTATGAAGAGTTAAGTTTTACTCACGCCCTTTTAAAATAAAAAGGAAAATGGATAAAAGCTCAACCTCAGGGAGTGTTAGACCCATGCAATCTAATCTACAAAAAGTTTCAACTTACACCAGTCGACTGACCATCAGCAAAATGTCTACAAACAATAAATGCTGAAGGGGTCTTAGAGAACTGTGTCCCCTCTACCTCCTGGTGAGACGTAAAGGGGTAACCGCCAATAATGAGAACAGAAAGGAGCTGTGTTTAAAAGTAAAAATGGAGGTACCATTCAATCCAGCAGGCGCACCATTGGACCTCTCACCCGAGAAGACAAGAATCGAGAAGACACAGGCCGCAAAAGCTGCAGTGCAGCCTTATTCACAATAGCCAAGACAGTGAAGCAATCAAAATATCCAACAAGAGGTGAATGGATAAAGAAGAAGTGGTCCATGTACACCATGGAATATTAGCCATGGAAAACAATGAACCATTGCTCTCTGAGGCACCACAAATGAGTCTGGAGATAATCACGAAACATGAGGTAAGTCGCAAAGCAAAAGACCTATATTCTATGATATCACTTATAGGCGTTATCTAATAACTGACACAAATGAACATATTTCCACAGAGAAAGACACTCACAGACTTAGAAAACCAACTATGCTCATCTAAAAGGAAAGGTGGGGGGAATGGATAAATTAAGATTAGTGTTACTATATGTATACAAAGTCATATTATATACATATCTCAAAAAGACCGACCATATAGCAAGGGAGGTCTGCGGAACCCTCTGTAATATTTTACATGGGAAGAGGGTCTGTACTTGAATAGACATATATAATGTACAAATGAACCAGATTGTGTACACCTAGGACAAACAATATTCTAAGCTTTACCCCAATTAAAACACTTTTAAAATCCAAGAAGAAATAATGACACATAAACTTATGGGGATTTCGCCATGCACATTACAATGTAATTTACAACCTAGGAACACGACTTCCAGAAAGGCGCTGCTGCCCTAGTACCCAGATCTGGGAATGGAGAAATGCTGCCTCCTTGAGGCCACTTCCCACAACAGCAGCTTTAAACCCATTGCTAAAGGTCACTAAATATTCACCAAACTTGCAGTTCGGGAAATGACACCTGCTCTCTAAAAAAACTCTGGGGTGGAAAATCGACCAAAAAATTCAAAAGAGGGCAACCTTCCAAGAAGACAATTTCAAGAGGTATATTGTACTCCCAATTGTTTCCTTTTTTTAACAGAAAAAGAAACGGCGGAGAAAAATGGTGAGTTTTACGAATTTTCAAAGACATGCAAACCCAAATTACAAAACCCTATCAGCTCAAAGCAGCCAGTAGGGCCATTAGCATAAATGCTGCAAACAATAAATGCTAAATCGATTGTGGAGGAATGCGTACCCTCGATTCTAAGGGGGACGGGGTAAGAGCCACTAATGAAAACACAAAGAAGGTGCTTTGAAAAGGGAAACACGGTGCTACCAGTCAATCAATCACACCCACTGCTGGGCCTATCACCTGAGAAAATGAGAATCAAAAAGTCACAGGCTGGCAAGCCAGCACTCCAACAATATTTACCATAGCCAACACTTGGAAGCAATGAAAATGTCCATCAACCGAGGAATGCACAAAGTAGAAGTGGTCCACGTACACGGTGAGAAATTACTCTAATATAAAATAAAAATTACACTTAAAAAACCAACAAAAGGAGACATCAGCTTTTGTGGGTTTGTCCGGGCACACTCCACTCTAATTTATAACCGAGAATCACCACAGGCCGCAAGGGCTTTTCCCTAGGTACCAGGGTGGGGAACATAGAAAGGCTGCCACCCTCTGGCAGTTACCTGCAAAAGCAGCTTGAAAGCCTGTGCTCATGGTCATTTCATAGGAACAAGTACTGCAGGACTGTAAATGAAACCTGCCCTCAAAATGTCTTGAGGGAGGTAATGGCTAAAAGAATTCAAAATGTGACACATATTTTCAGAGAACACTTTGAAGAACTAAGGAGTAATCACAGCTTGAAAAATAAAAAGGACATGCCTTAAAGCTCAATTTCACCGGATTATGAGGCACATGCGAATTCAACCACAAAGAGGTATCAGCTCACACTTGTCAAAATAACCATCAGCAAGAAAACTACAAACAATAAATGCTGAAGGTGTTGTGGAGAAATGCATACCCTCAAATTCAAGTGGGACATAAGTTGGAAAGGGCCACGAATGAGAGCAGAATGGAGTTGCCTTAAAAAGGTAAACATTGATCTACCAAACGATCCAGCAGGCCCACTCCTCGACCTATAATCTAAGAAGAGAGAATTGGAAAGACACAGGCAGGCAAATCTGCATTGCACAGTATTACAATAGCCAGGATATGGAAGTAACCAAAAAGTCCACCAACAGATGGGTGGACAAAGAAGAACTCCTCCATGTACAGATGGAATATTCGCTAGTGAAAAAAATGAAACAATGCCATTTGCAGCACCATACATGAGTCTAGACGTAATCACGCCACCTGTAGTAAGTGAGAAAGCAAAAGACACATATCCTATCATATCACTTTTAGGAGTTCCTTAAAAATTGATACCAATGAAGATATTTCCACAGAGAAAGGCAATCACAGATCCATTAAAAAACTTATGGTTCTCCAAATAGAAAGGGATGAGGATTGGATATATTACCATATTGGGGTTAACAGAGATATACAAGCCATATGAAATATATACCCACCAAAGACGTACGGAAGACCAGGAGAAGACTACTCAACATTGTGTCATAACCCTACATGGGAAAAGGATGCGAGGAAGAATAGATACATGTATATGTGTGAAAGAACCACATCTTGCACACCTAGAGCAAACAAACCATTGTAATCAAATTTGCTGGGATAAAAAATAAAAGTAAATTACAAATATGAACAAGAAGTAATGAGACATAAACTTAAAGGGCTTTTTCCTGGCACATTCCAATCTAATATACAACCTAGAACACCACTTCCATTAAGACTCTGTTTCCCTAGTAACCAAATTTGGTAAAGGAGAAATGCTGCCACCTTGTGGCCGTTTCCTGCAAGAGCAGCTTTAAACTCACAGCTAATGGTCACTTAACATTCACAAGGACTCAGGGCTGTAAAGGACACTTGCCCTAAAAATTTGTGCTGAAGTAGGGAATGGACAAAAAAATTCAAAACAGGCAAATGTTTCAAGAAGAGATTATGAAGAGTTATGTTTAACTCACACTCTTTTTTAAAAAAAGGAAAATGGATAAAAGCTCAACCTCAGGGAGTGTTAGATGCATGCAATCTAATCTACAAAAAGTTTCAACTTACACCAGTCGACTGACCATCAGCAAAATGTCTACAAACAATTAATCCTGAAGGGGTTTTAGAGAACTGTGTACCCTCTACCTGATGGTGAGACGTAAAGGGGTAACAGCCAATAATGAGAACAGAAAGGAGCTGTGTTTAAAAGTAAAAATGGAGGTAACATTCAATCCAGCAGGCGCACCATTGGACCTCTCACCTGAGAAGACAAGAATCGAGAAGACACAGGCCGCAAAAGCTGCAGTGCAGCCTTATTCACAATAGCCAAGACAGTGAAGCAATCAAAATGTCCAACAACAGGTGACTGGATAAAGAAGAAGTGGTCCATGTACACAATGGAATATTAGCCATGGAAAACAATGAACCATTGCTCTCTGAGGCACCACAAATGAGTCTGGAGATAATCACGAAACATGAGGTAAGTCGGAAACCAAAGACCTGTATTCTATGATATCACTTATAGGCGTTATCTAATAACTGACACAAATGAATATATTTCCACAGAGAAAGTCACTCACAGACTTAGAAAACAAACTATGCTCATCTAAAAGGAAAGGTGGGGGGAATGGATAAATTAAGATTAGTGTTGCTATATGTATACAAACACATATTATATACATATCTCAAAAAGACCGACCATGTAGCAAGGGAGGTCTGTGGAACCCTCTGTAACATTTTACATGGGGAGAGGATCTGTACTTGAATAGACATATATAATGTACAAATGAACCAGATTGTGTACACCTAGGACAAACAATATTCTAAGCTTTACCCCAATTAAAAAAAAATTTAAAACCAAGAAGAAATAATGAGACATAAACTTATGGGGGTTTCTCCATGCACATTCCAATTTAATTTACAACCTAGGAACACGACTTCCAGAAAGGCTCTGCTGCCCTAGTACCCAGATTTGGGAATGGAGAAATGCTGCCTGCTTGAGGCCACTTCCCACAACAGCAGCTTTAAACCCATTGCTAAAGGTCACTAAATATTCACCAAGCTTTCAGTTCGGTAAATGACACCTGCTCTCTAAAAAAATTATGGGGTGGAAAATCGACCAAAAATTTCAAAATAGGACAACCTTCCAAGAAGACAATTTCAAGAGTTATATTGTACTCTCAATTGTTTCCTTTTTTTTTAACAGAAAAGGAAACGGTGGAGAAAAATGATGAGTTTTACGAATTTTCAAAGACATGCAATCCCAAATTACAAAAACCTATCAGCTCACAGCAGCCAGAAGGGCCATTAGCATAAATGCTGCAAACAATAAATGCTGAAGCGATTGTGGAGAAATGCGTACCCTCGATTCTAAGGGGGACGGGGTAAGAGCCACTAATGAAAACACAAAGAAGGTGCTTTGAAAAGGAAAACACGGTGCTACCAGTCAGTCAATAACACCCACTGCTGGGCCTATCACCTGTGAAAATGAGAATCAAAAAGTCACAGGCTGGCAATCCTGCACTACAACAATATTTACCATAGCCAACACTTGGAAGCAATGAAAATGTCCATCAACCGAGGAATGCGCAAAGTAGAAGTGGTCGACGTACACACTGGGAAATTACTCCAATAAAAAATAAAAATTAAATTTAAAAATCCAACAAAAGTAAGGAGACATCAGCTTGTGTGGGTTTGTCCGAGCACACTCCACTCTAATTTATAACCGAGAAAAACCACAGGCCGCAAGGGCTTTTCCCTAGTTACCACGGTGAGGACATAGAAAGGCTGCCGCCCCCTGGCAGTTACCTGCAAAAGCAGCTTTAAAGCCTGTGCTAATGGTCATTTCATAGGAACAAGTACTGCAGAACTGTAAATGAAACCTGCCCTCAAAATGTCTTGAGGGAGGTAATGGCCAAAACATTTCAAAATGTGACACATACTTTAAGAGAACACTTTGAAGAACTAAGGGGTAATCACAGCTTGAAAAATAAAAAGGACATGCCTTAAAGCTCAATTTCAACGGATTATGAGGCACATGCGACTTCAACCACAAAGAGGTATCAGCTCACACTTGTCAGAATAACCATCAGCAAGGAAACTACAAACAATAAATGCTGAAGGTGTTGTGGAGAAATGCATACCCTCAACTTCAAGTGAGACGTAACTTGAAAAGGGCCACGAATGAGAACAGAATGGAGGTGCCTTAAAAAGGTAAACATTGAGCTACCAAAAGTTCCAGCAGGCCCACTCCTCGACCTATAATCTAAGAAGAGAGAATTGGAAAGACACAGGCAGGCAAATCTGCATGGCACAGTATTACAATAGCCAAGATATGGAAGTAACCAAAAAGTCCACCAACAGATGGGTGGACAAAGAAGAACACCTCCATGTACAGATGGAATATTCGCTACTGAAAAAAATGAAACAATGCCATTTGCAGCACCATAGATGAGTCTAGACATAATCACGCAACCTGTAGTAAGTGAGAAAGCAAAAGACACATATCCTATCATATCACTTTTAGGAGTTACTTAAAAATTGATACCAATGAAGATATTTCCACAGAGAAAGGCAATCACAGATTCATTAAAAAAACGTATGGTTCACTAAATAGAAAGGGATGAGGATTGGATACATTACCATATTGGGGTTAACAGAGATATACAAACCATGTGAAATAGATAATCACCAAAGACGTACGGAAGACCAGGAGAAGACTACTCAACATTGTGTCATAACCTACATGGGAAAAGGATGCGAGGAAGAATAGATACACGTATATGTGTGAAAGAACCACATCTTGCACACCTAGAACAAACAAACCATTGTAATCAAATTTGCTGGGATAAAAAATGAAAAGTAAGTTACAAATATGAACAAGAAGTAATGAGACATAAACATAAAGTGCTTTTTTCCTGGCACATTCCATTCGAATTTACAACCTAGAACACCACTTCCATTAAGGCTCTGTTTCCCCAGTTAGCAAATTAGGTAAAGGAGAAATGCTGCCACCTTGTGGCCGTTTCCTGCAAGAGCAGCTTTAAACTCACAGCTAATGGTCACTTAACATTCACAAGGACTCAGGGCTGTAAAGGACACCTGCCCTAAAAAATTGTGCTGAAGTAGGGAATGGACAAAAAAATTCAAAACAGGCAAATGTTTCAAGAAGAGAGTATGAAGAGTTAAGTTTTACTCACGCCCATTTAAAAAAAAAAGGAAAATGGATAAAAGCTCAACCTCAGGGAGTGTTAGACCCATGCAATCTAATCTACAAAAAGTTTCAACTTACACCAGTCGACTGACCATCAGCAAAATGTCTACAAACAATAAATGCTGAAGGGGTCTTAGAGAACTGTGTCCCCTCTACCTCCTGGTGAGACGTAAAGGGGTAACAGCCAATAATGAGAACAGAAAGGAGCTGTGTTTAAAAGTAAAAATGGAGGTACCATTCAATCCAGCAGGCGCACCATTGGACCTCTCACCCGAGAAGACAAGAATCGAGAAGACACAGGCCGCAAAAGCTGCAGTGCAGCCTTATTCACAATAGCCAAGAGAGTGAAGCAATCAAAATATCCAACAAGAGGTGAATGGATAAAGAAGAAGTGGTCCATGTACACCATGGAATATTAGCCATGGAAAACAATGAACCATTGCTCTCTGAGGCACCACAAATGATTCTGGAGATAATCACGAAACATGAGGTAAGTCGCAAAGCAAAAGACCTATATTCTATGATATCACTTATAGGCGTTATCTAATAACTGACACAAATGAACATATTTCCACAGAGAAAGACACTCACAGACTTAGAAAACCAACTATGCTCATCTAAAAGGAAAGGTGGGGGGAATGGATAAATTAAGATTAGTGTTACTATATGTATACAAAGTCATATTATATACATATCTCAAAAAGACCGACCATATAGCAAGGGAGGTCTGCGGAACCCTCTGTAATATTTTACATGGGAAGAGGGTCTGTACTTGAATAGACATATATAATGTACAAATGAACCAGATTGTGTACACCTAGGACAAACAATATTCTAAGCTTTACCCCAATTAAAACACTTTTAAAATCCAAGAAGAAATAATGACACATAAACTTATGGGGATTTCGCCATGCACATTACAATGTAATTTACAACCTAGGAACACGACTTCCAGAAAGGCGCTGCTGCCCTAGTACCCAGATCTGGGAATGGAGAAATGCTGCCTCCTTGAGGCCACTTCCCACAACAGCAGCTTTAAACCCATTGCTAAAGGTCACTAAATATTCACCAAACTTGCAGTTCGGGAAATGACACCTGCTCTCTAAAAAAACTCTGGGGTGGAAAATCGACCAAAAAATTCAAAAGAGGGCAACCTTCCAAGAAGACAATTTCAAGAGTTATATTGTACTCCCAATTGTTTCCTTTTTTTAACAGAAAAAGAAACGGCGGAGAAAAATGGTGAGTTTTACGAATTTTCAAAGACATGCAAACCCAAATTACAAAACCCTATCAGCTCAAAGCAGCCAGTAGGGCCATTAGCATAAATGCTGCAAACAATAAATGCTAAATCGATTGTGGAGGAATGCGTACCCTCGATTCTAAGGGGGACGGGGTAAGAGCCACTAATGAAAACACAAAGAAGGTGCTTTGAAAAGGGAAACACGGTGCTACCAGTCAATCAATCACACCCACTGCTGGGCCTATCACCTGAGAAAATGAGAATCAAAAAGTCACAGGCTGGCAAGCCAGCACTCCAACAATATTTACCATAGCCAACACTTGGAAGCAATGAAAATGTCCATCAACCGAGGAATGCACAAAGTAGAAGTGGTCCACGTACACGGTGAGAAATTACTCTAATATAAAATAAAAATTACACTTAAAAAACCAACAAAAGGAGACATCAGCTTTTGTGGGTTTGTCCGGGCACACTCCACTCTAATTTATAACCGAGAATCACCACAGGCCGCAAGGGCTTTTCCCTAGGTACCAGGGTGGGGAACATAGAAAGGCTGCCACCCTCTGGCAGTTACCTGCAAAAGCAGCTTGAAAGCCTGTGCTCATGGTCATTTCATAGGAACAAGTACTGCAGGACTGTAAATGAAACCTGCCCTCAAAATGTCTTGAGGGAGGTAATGGCTAAAAGAATTCAAAATGTGACACATATTTTCAGAGAACACTTTGAAGAACTAAGGAGTAATCACAGCTTGAAAAATAAAAAGGACATGCCTTAAAGCTCAATTTCACCGGATTATGAGGCACATGCGAATTCAACCACAAAGAGGTATCAGCTCACACTTGTCAAAATAACCATCAGCAAGAAAACTACAAACAATAAATGCTGAAGGTGTTGTGGAGAAATGCATACCCTCAAATTCAAGTGGGACATAAGTTGGAAAGGGCCACGAATGAGAGCAGAATGGAGTTGCCTTAAAAAGGTAAACATTGATCTACCAAACGATCCAGCAGGCCCACTCCTCGACCTATAATCTAAGAAGAGAGAATTGGAAAGACACAGGCAGGCAAATCTGCATTGCACAGTATTACAATAGCCAGGATATGGAAGTAACCAAAAAGTCCACCAACAGATGGGTGGACAAAGAAGAACTCCTCCATGTACAGATGGAATATTCGCTAGTGAAAAAAATGAAACAATGCCATTTGCAGCACCATACATGAGTCTAGACGTAATCACGCCACCTGTAGTAAGTGAGAAAGCAAAAGACACATATCCTATCATATCACTTTTAGGAGTTCCTTAAAAATTGATACCAATGAAGATATTTCCACAGAGAAAGGCAATCACAGATCCATTAAAAAACTTATGGTTCTCCAAATAGAAAGGGATGAGGATTGGATATATTACCATATTGGGGTTAACAGAGATATACAAGCCATATGAAATATATACCCACCAAAGACGTACGGAAGACCAGGAGAAGACTACTCAACATTGTGTCATAACCCTACATGGGAAAAGGATGCGAGGAAGAATAGATACATGTATATGTGTGAAAGAACCACATCTTGCACACCTAGAGCAAACAAACCATTGTAATCAAATTTGCTGGGATAAAAAATAAAAGTAAATTACAAATATGAACAAGAAGTAATGAGACATAAACTTAAAGGGCTTTTTCCTGGCACATTCCAATCTAATATACAACCTAGAACACCACTTCCATTAAGACTCTGTTTCCCTAGTAACCAAATTTGGTAAAGGAGAAATGCTGCCACCTTGTGGCCGTTTCCTGCAAGAGCAGCTTTAAACTCACAGCTAATGGTCACTTAACATTCACAAGGACTCAGGGCTGTAAAGGACACTTGCCCTAAAAATTTGTGCTGAAGTAGGGAATGGACAAAAAAATTCAAAACAGGCAAATGTTTCAAGAAGAGATTATGAAGAGTTATGTTTAACTCACACTCTTTTTTAAAAAAAGGAAAATGGATAAAAGCTCAACCTCAGGGAGTGTTAGATGCATGCAATCTAATCTACAAAAAGTTTCAACTTACACCAGTCGACTGACCATCAGCAAAATGTCTACAAACAATAAATGCTGAAGGGGTCTTAGAGAACTGTGTCCCCTCTACCTCCTGGTGAGACGTAAAGGGGTAACCGCCAATAATGAGAACAGAAAGGAGCTGTGTTTAAAAGTAAAAATGGAGGTACCATTCAATCCAGCAGGCGCACCATTGGACCTCTCACCTGAGAAGACAAGAATCGAGAAGACACAGGCCGCAAAAGCTGCAGTGCAGCCTTATTCACAATAGCCAAGACAGTGAAGCAATCAAAATATCCAACAAGAGGTGAATGGATAAAGAAGAAGTGGTCCATGTACACCATGGAATATTAGCCATGGAAAACAATGAACCATTGCTCTCTGAGGCACCACAAATGAGTCTGGAGATAATCACGAAACATGAGGTAAGTCGCAAAGCAAAAGACCTATATTCTATGATATCACTTATAGGCGTTATCTAATAACTGACACAAATGAACATATTTCCACAGAGAAAGACACTCACAGACTTAGAAAACCAACTATGCTCATCTAAAAGGAAAGGTGGGGGGAATGGATAAATTAAGATTAGTGTTACTATATGTATACAAAGTCATATTATATACATATCTCAAAAAGACCGACCATATAGCAAGGGAGGTCTGCGGAACCCTCTGTAATATTTTACATGGGAAGAGGGTCTGTACTTGAATAGACATATATAATGTACAAATGAACCAGATTGTGTACACCTAGGACAAACAATATTCTAAGCTTTACCCCAATTAAAACACTTTTAAAATCCAAGAAGAAATAATGACACATAAACTTATGGGGATTTCGCCATGCACATTACAATGTAATTTACAACCTAGGAACACGACTTCCAGAAAGGCGCTGCTGCCCTAGTACCCAGATCTGGGAATGGAGAAATGCTGCCTCCTTGAGGCCACTTCCCACAACAGCAGCTTTAAACCCATTGCTAAAGGTCACTAAATATTCACCAAACTTGCAGTTCGGGAAATGACACCTGCTCTCTAAAAAAACTCTGGGGTGGAAAATCGACCAAAAAATTCAAAAGAGGGCAACCTTCCAAGAAGACAATTTCAAGAGTTATATTGTACTCCCAATTGTTTCCTTTTTTTAACAGAAAAAGAAACGGCGGAGAAAAATGGTGAGTTTTACGAATTTTCAAAGACATGCAAACCCAAATTACAAAACCCTATCAGCTCAAAGCAGCCAGTAGGGCCATTAGCATAAATGCTGCAAACAATAAATGCTAAATCGATTGTGGAGGAATGCGTACCCTCGATTCTAAGGGGGACGGGGTAAGAGCCACTAATGAAAACACAAAGAAGGTGCTTTGAAAAGGGAAACACGGTGCTACCAGTCAATCAATCACACCCACTGCTGGGCCTATCACCTGAGAAAATGAGAATCAAAAAGTCACAGGCTGGCAAGCCAGCACTCCAACAATATTTACAATAGCCAACACTTGGAAGCAATGAAAATGTCCATCAGCCGAGGAATGCACAAAGTAGAAGTGGTCCACGTACACGGTGAGAAATTACTCTAATATAAAATAAAAATTACACTTAAAAAACCAACAAAAGGAGACATCAGCTTTTGTGGGTTTGTCCGGGCACACTCCACTCTAATTTATAACCGAGAATCACCACAGGCCGCAAGGGCTTTTCCCTAGGTACCAGGGTGGGGAACATAGAAAGGCTGCCACCCTCTGGCAGTTACCTGCAAAAGCAGCTTGAAAGCCTGTGCTCATGGTCATTTCATAGGAACAAGTACTGCAGGACTGTAAATGAAACCTGCCCTCAAAATGTCTTGAGGGAGGTAATGGCTAAAAGAATTCAAAATGTGACACATATTTTCAGAGAACACTTTGAAGAACTAAGGAGTAATCACAGCTTGAAAAATAAAAAGGACATGCCTTAAAGCTCAATTTCACCGGATTATGAGGCACATGTGAATTCAACCACAAAGAGGTATCAGCTCACACTTGTCAAAATAACCATCAGCAAGAAAACTACAAACAATAAATGCTGAAGGTGTTGTGGAGAAATGCATACCCTCAAATTCAAGTGGGACATAAGTTGGAAAGGGCCACGAATGAGAGCAGAATGGAGTTGCCTTAAAAAGGTAAACATTGATCTACCAAACGATCCAGCAGGCCCACTCCTCGACCTATAATCTAAGAAGAGAGAATTGGAAAGACACAGGCAGGCAAATCTGCATTGCACAGTATTACAATAGCCAGGATATGGAAGTAACCAAAAAGTCCACCAACAGATGGGTGGACAAAGAAGAACTCCTCCATGTACAGATGGAATATTCGCTAGTGAAAAAAATGAAACAATGCCATTTGCAGCACCATACATGAGTCTAGACGTAATCACGCCACCTGTAGTAAGTGAGAAAGCAAAAGACACATATCCTATCATATCACTTTTAGGAGTTCCTTAAAAATTGATACCAATGAAGATATTTCCACAGAGAAAGGCAATCACAGATCCATTAAAAAACTTATGGTTCTCCAAATAGAAAGGGATGAGGATTGGATATATTACCATATTGGGGTTAACAGAGATATACAAGCCATATGAAATATATACCCACCAAAGACGTACGGAAGACCAGGAGAAGACTACTCAACATTGTGTCATAACCCTACATGGGAAAAGGATGCGAGGAAGAATAGATACATGTATATGTGTGAAAGAACCACATCTTGCACACCTAGAGCAAACAAACCATTGTAATCAAATTTGCTGGGATAAAAAATAAAAGTAAATTACAAATATGAACAAGAAGTAATGAGACATAAACTTAAAGGGCTTTTTCCTGGCACATTCCAATCTAATATACAACCTAGAACACCACTTCCATTAAGACTCTGTTTCCCTAGTAACCAAATTTGGTAAAGGAGAAATGCTGCCACCTTGTGGCCGTTTCCTGCAAGAGCAGCTTTAAACTCACAGCTAATGGTCACTTAACATTCACAAGGACTCAGGGCTGTAAAGGACACTTGCCCTAAAAATTTGTGCTGAAGTAGGGAATGGACAAAAAAATTCAAAACAGGCAAATGTTTCAAGAAGAGATTATGAAGAGTTATGTTTAACTCACACTCTTTTTTAAAAAAAGGAAAATGGATAAAAGCTCAACCTCAGGGAGTGTTAGATGCATGCAATCTAATCTACAAAAAGTTTCAACTTACACCAGTCGACTGACCATCAGCAAAATGTCTACAAACAATTAATCCTGAAGGGGTTTTAGAGAACTGTGTACCCTCTACCTGATGGTGAGACGTAAAGGGGTAACAGCCAATAATGAGAACAGAAAGGAGCTGTGTTTAAAAGTAAAAATGGAGGTAACATTCAATCCAGCAGGCGCACCATTGGACCTCTCACCTGAGAAGACAAGAATCGAGAAGACACAGGCCGCAAAAGCTGCAGTGCAGCCTTATTCACAATAGCCAAGACAGTGAAGCAATCAAAATGTCCAACAACAGGTGACTGGATAAAGAAGAAGTGGTCCATGTACACAATGGAATATTAGCCATGGAAAACAATGAACCATTGCTCTCTGAGGCACCACAAATGAGTCTGGAGATAATCACGAAACATGAGGTAAGTCGGAAACCAAAGACCTGTATTCTATGATATCACTTATAGGCGTTATCTAATAACTGACACAAATGAATATATTTCCACAGAGAAAGTCACTCACAGACTTAGAAAACAAACTATGCTCATCTAAAAGGAAAGGTGGGGGGAATGGATAAATTAAGATTAGTGTTGCTATATGTATACAAACACATATTATATACATATCTCAAAAAGACCGACCATGTAGCAAGGGAGGTCTGTGGAACCCTCTGTAACATTTTACATGGGGAGAGGATCTGTACTTGAATAGACATATATAATGTACAAATGAACCAGATTGTGTACACCTAGGACAAACAATATTCTAAGCTTTACCCCAATTAAAAAAAAATTTAAAACCAAGAAGAAATAATGAGACATAAACTTATGGGGGTTTCTCCATGCACATTCCAATTTAATTTACAACCTAGGAACACGACTTCCAGAAAGGCTCTGCTGCCCTAGTACCCAGATTTGGGAATGGAGAAATGCTGCCTGCTTGAGGCCACTTCCCACAACAGCAGCTTTAAACCCATTGCTAAAGGTCACTAAATATTCACCAAGCTTGCAGTTCGGTAAATGACACCTGCTCTCTAAAAAAATTATGGGGTGGAAAATCGACCAAAAATTTCAAAATAGGACAACCTTCCAAGAAGACAATTTCAAGAGTTATATTGTACTCTCAATTGTTTCCTTTTTTTTTAACAGAAAAGGAAACGGTGGAGAAAAATGATGAGTTTTACGAATTTTCAAAGACATGCAATCCCAAATTACAAAAACCTATCAGCTCACAGCAGCCAGAAGGGCCATTAGCATAAATGCTGCAAACAATAAATGCTGAAGCGATTGTGGAGAAATGCGTACCCTCGATTCTAAGGGGGACGGGGTAAGAGCCACTAATGAAAACACAAAGAAGGTGCTTTGAAAAGGAAAACACGGTGCTACCAGTCAGTCAATAACACCCACTGCTGGGCCTATCACCTGTGAAAATGAGAATCAAAAAGTCACAGGCTGGCAATCCTGCACTACAACAATATTTACCATAGCCAACACTTGGAAGCAATGAAAATGTCCATCAACCGAGGAATGCGCAAAGTAGAAGTGGTCGACGTACACACTGGGAAATTACTCCAATAAAAAATAAAAATTAAATTTAAAAATCCAACAAAAGTAAGGAGACATCAGCTTGTGTGGGTTTGTCCGAGCACACTCCACTCTAATTTATAACCGAGAAAAACCACAGGCCGCAAGGGCTTTTCCCTAGTTACCACGGTGAGGACATAGAAAGGCTGCCGCCCCCTGGCAGTTACCTGCAAAAGCAGCTTTAAAGCCTGTGCTAATGGTCATTTCATAGGAACAAGTACTGCAGAACTGTAAATGAAACCTGCCCTCAAAATGTCTTGAGGGAGGTAATGGCCAAAACATTTCAAAATGTGACACATACTTTAAGAGAACACTTTGAAGAACTAAGGGGTAATCACAGCTTGAAAAATAAAAAGGACATGCCTTAAAGCTCAATTTCAACGGATTATGAGGCACATGCGACTTCAACCACAAAGAGGTATCAGCTCACACTTGTCAGAATAACCATCAGCAAGGAAACTACAAACAATAAATGCTGAAGGTGTTGTGGAGAAATGCATACCCTCAACTTCAAGTGAGACGTAACTTGAAAAGGGCCACGAATGAGAACAGAATGGAGGTGCCTTAAAAAGGTAAACATTGAGCTACCAAACGATCCAGCAGGCCCACTCCTCGACCTATAATCTAAGAAGAGAGAATTGGAAAGACACAGGCAGGCAAATCTGCATGGCACAGTATTACAATAGCCAAGATATGGAAGTAACCAAAAAGTCCACCAACAGATGGGTGGACAAAGAAGAACACCTCCATGTACAGATGGAATATTCGCTACTGAAAAAAATGAAACAATGCCATTTGCAGCACCATACATGAGTCTAGACATAATCACGCAACCTGTAGTAAGTGAGAAAGCAAAAGACACATATCCTATCATATCACTTTTAGGAGTTACTTAAAAATTGATACCAATGAAGATATTTCCACAGAGAAAGGCAATCACAGATTCATTAAAAAAACGTATGGTTCACTAAATAGAAAGGGATGAGGATTGGATACATTACCATATTGGGGTTAACAGAGATATACAAACCATGTGAAATAGATAATCACCAAAGACGTACGGAAGACCAGGAGAAGACTACTCAACATTGTGTCATAACCTACATGGGAAAAGGATGCGAGGAAGAATAGATACACGTATATGTGTGAAAGAACCACATCTTGCACACCTAGAACAAACAAACCATTGTAATCAAATTTGCTGGGATAAAAAATGAAAAGTAAGTTACAAATATGAACAAGAAGTAATGAGACATAAACATAAAGTGCTTTTTTCCTGGCACATTCCATTCGAATTTACAACCTAGAACACCACTTCCATTAAGGCTCTGTTTCCCCAGTTACCAAATTAGGTAAAGGAGAAATGCTGCCACCTTGTGGCCGTTTCCTGCAAGAGCAGCTTTAAACTCACAGCTAATGGTCACTTAACATTCACAAGGACTCAGGGCTGTAAAGGACACCTGCCCTAAAAAATTGTGCTGAAGTAGGGAATGGACAAAAAAATTCAAAACAGGCAAATGTTTCAAGAAGAGAGTATGAAGAGTTAAGTTTTACTCACGCCCTTTTAAAAAAAAAAGGAAAATGGATAAAAGCTCAACCTCAGGGAGTGTTAGACCCATGCAATCTAATCTACAAAAAGTTTCAACTTACACCAGTCGACTGACCATCAGCAAAATGTCTACAAACAATAAATGCTGAAGGGGTCTTAGAGAACTGTGTCCCCTCTACCTCCTGGTGAGACGTAAAGGGGTAACCGCCAATAATGAGAACAGAAAGGAGCTGTGTTTAAAAGTAAAAATGGAGGTACCATTCAATCCAGCAGGCGCACCATTGGACCTCTCACCTGAGAAGACAAGAATCGAGAAGACACAGGCCGCAAAAGCTGCAGTGCAGCCTTATTCACAATAGCCAAGACAGTGAAGCAATCAGAATATCCAACAAGAGGTGAATGGATAAAGAAGAAGTGGTCCATGTACACCATGGAATATTAGCCATGGAAAACAATGAACCATTGCTCTCTGAGGCACCACAAATGAGTCTGGAGATAATCACGAAACATGAGGTAAGTCGCAAAGCAAAAGACCTATATTCTATGATATCACTTATAGGCGTTATCTAATAACTGACACAAATGAACATATTTCCACAGAGAAAGACACTCACAGACTTAGAAAACCAACTATGCTCATCTAAAAGGAAAGGTGGGGGGAATGGATAAATTAAGATTAGTGTTACTATATGTATACAAAGTCATATTATATACATATCTCAAAAAGACCGACCATATAGCAAGGGAGGTCTGCGGAACCCTCTGTAATATTTTACATGGGAAGAGGGTCTGTACTTGAATAGACATATATAATGTACAAATGAACCAGATTGTGTACACCTAGGACAAACAATATTCTAAGCTTTACCCCAATTAAAACACTTTTAAAATCCAAGAAGAAATAATGACACATAAACTTATGGGGATTTCGCCATGCACATTACAATGTAATTTACAACCTAGGAACACGACTTCCAGAAAGGCGCTGCTGCCCTAGTACCCAGATCTGGGAATGGAGAAATGCTGCCTCCTTGAGGCCACTTCCCACAACAGCAGCTTTAAACCCATTGCTAAAGGTCACTAAATATTCACCAAACTTGCAGTTCGGGAAATGACACCTGCTCTCTAAAAAAACTCTGGGGTGGAAAATCGACCAAAAAATTCAAAAGAGGGCAACCTTCCAAGAAGACAATTTCAAGAGTTATATTGTACTCCCAATTGTTTCCTTTTTTTAACAGAAAAAGAAACGGCGGAGAAAAATGGTGAGTTTTACGAATTTTCAAAGACATGCAAACCCAAATTACAAAACCCTATCAGCTCAAAGCAGCCAGTAGGGCCATTAGCATAAATGCTGCAAACAATAAATGCTAAATCGATTGTGGAGGAATGCGTACCCTCGATTCTAAGGGGGACGGGGTAAGAGCCACTAATGAAAACACAAAGAAGGTGCTTTGAAAAGGGAAACACGGTGCTACCAGTCAATCAATCACACCCACTGCTGGGCCTATCACCTGAGAAAATGAGAATCAAAAAGTCACAGGCTGGCAAGCCAGCACTCCAACAATATTTACCATAGCCAACACTTGGAAGCAATGAAAATGTCCATCAACCGAGGAATGCACAAAGTAGAAGTGGTCCACGTACACGGTGAGAAATTACTCTAATATAAAATAAAAATTACACTTAAAAAACCAACAAAAGGAGACATCAGCTTTTGTGGGTTTGTCCGGGCACACTCCACTCTAATTTATAACCGAGAATCACCACAGGCCGCAAGGGCTTTTCCCTAGGTACCAGGGTGGGGAACATAGAAAGGCTGCCACCCTCTGGCAGTTACCTGCAAAAGCAGCTTGAAAGCCTGTGCTCATGGTCATTTCATAGGAACAAGTACTGCAGGACTGTAAATGAAACCTGCCCTCAAAATGTCTTGAGGGAGGTAATGGCTAAAAGAATTCAAAATGTGACACATATTTTCAGAGAACACTTTGAAGAACTAAGGAGTAATCACAGCTTGAAAAATAAAAAGGACATGCCTTAAAGCTCAATTTCACCGGATTATGAGGCACATGCGAATTCAACCACAAAGAGGTATCAGCTCACACTTGTCAAAATAACCATCAGCAAGAAAACTACAAACAATAAATGCTGAAGGTGTTGTGGAGAAATGCATACCCTCAAATTCAAGTGGGACATAAGTTGGAAAGGGCCACGAATGAGAGCAGAATGGAGTTGCCTTAAAAAGGTAAACATTGATCTACCAAACGATCCAGCAGGCCCACTCCTCGACCTATAATCTAAGAAGAGAGAATTGGAAAGACACAGGCAGGCAAATCTGCATTGCACAGTATTACAATAGCCAGGATATGGAAGTAACCAAAAAGTCCACCAACAGATGGGTGGACAAAGAAGAACTCCTCCATGTACAGATGGAATATTCGCTAGTGAAAAAAATGAAACAATGCCATTTGCAGCACCATACATGAGTCTAGACGTAATCACGCCACCTGTAGTAAGTGAGAAAGCAAAAGACACATATCCTATCATATCACTTTTAGGAGTTCCTTAAAAATTGATACCAATGAAGATATTTCCACAGAGAAAGGCAATCACAGATCCATTAAAAAACTTATGGTTCTCCAAATAGAAAGGGATGAGGATTGGATATATTACCATATTGGGGTTAACAGAGATATACAAGCCATATGAAATATATACCCACCAAAGACGTACGGAAGACCAGGAGAAGACTACTCAACATTGTGTCATAACCCTACATGGGAAAAGGATGCGAGGAAGAATAGATACATGTATATGTGTGAAAGAACCACATCTTGCACACCTAGAGCAAACAAACCATTGTAATCAAATTTGCTGGGATAAAAAATAAAAGTAAATTACAAATATGAACAAGAAGTAATGAGACATAAACTTAAAGGGCTTTTTCCTGGCACATTCCAATCTAATATACAACCTAGAACACCACTTCCATTAAGACTCTGTTTCCCTAGTAACCAAATTTGGTAAAGGAGAAATGCTGCCACCTTGTGGCCGTTTCCTGCAAGAGCAGATTTAAACTCACAGCTAATGGTCACTTAACATTCACAAGGACTCAGGGCTGTAAAGGACACTTGCCCTAAAAATTTGTGCTGAAGTAGGGAATGGACAAAAAAATTCAAAACAGGCAAATGTTTCAAGAAGAGATTATGAAGAGTTATGTTTAACTCACACTCTTTTTTAAAAAAAGGAAAATGGATAAAAGCTCAACCTCAGGGAGTGTTAGATGCATGCAATCTAATCTACAAAAAGTTTCAACTTACACCAGTCGACTGACCATCAGCAAAATGTCTACAAACAATTAATCCTGAAGGGGTTTTAGAGAACTGTGTACCCTCTACCTGATGGTGAGACGTAAAGGGGTAACAGCCAATAATGAGAACAGAAAGGAGCTGTGTTTAAAAGTAAAAATGGAGGTAACATTCAATCCAGCAGGCGCACCATTGGACCTCTCACCTGAGAAGACAAGAATCGAGAAGACACAGGCCGCAAAAGCTGCAGTGCAGCCTTATTCACAATAGCCAAGACAGTGAAGCAATCAAAATGTCCAACAACAGGTGACTGGATAAAGAAGAAGTGGTCCATGTACACAATGGAATATTAGCCATGGAAAACAATGAACCATTGCTCTCTGAGGCACCACAAATGAGTCTGGAGATAATCACGAAACATGAGGTAAGTCGGAAACCAAAGACCTGTATTCTATGATATCACTTATAGGCGTTATCTAATAACTGACACAAATGAATATATTTCCACAGAGAAAGTCACTCACAGACTTAGAAAACAAACTATGCTCATCTAAAAGGAAAGGTGGGGGGAATGGATAAATTAAGATTAGTGTTGCTATATGTATACAAACACATATTATATACATATCTCAAAAAGACCGACCATGTAGCAAGGGAGGTCTGTGGAACCCTCTGTAACATTTTACATGGGGAGAGGATCTGTACTTGAATAGACATATATAATGTACAAATGAACCAGATTGTGTACACCTAGGACAAACAATATTCTAAGCTTTACCCCAATTAAAAAAAAATTTAAAACCAAGAAGAAATAATGAGACATAAACTTATGGGGGTTTCTCCATGCACATTCCAATTTAATTTACAACCTAGGAACACGACTTCCAGAAAGGCTCTGCTGCCCTAGTACCCAGATTTGGGAATGGAGAAATGCTGCCTGCTTGAGGCCACTTCCCACAACAGCAGCTTTAAACCCATTGCTAAAGGTCACTAAATATTCACCAAGCTTGCAGTTCGGTAAATGACACCTGCTCTCTAAAAAAATTATGGGGTGGAAAATCGACCAAAAATTTCAAAATAGGACAACCTTCCAAGAAGACAATTTCAAGAGTTATATTGTACTCTCAATTGTTTCCTTTTTTTTTAACAGAAAAGGAAACGGTGGAGAAAAATGATGAGTTTTACGAATTTTCAAAGACATGCAATCCCAAATTACAAAAACCTATCAGCTCACAGCAGCCAGAAGGGCCATTAGCATAAATGCTGCAAACAATAAATGCTGAAGCGATTGTGGAGAAATGCGTACCCTCGATTCTAAGGGGGACGGGGTAAGAGCCACTAATGAAAACACAAAGAAGGTGCTTTGAAAAGGAAAACACGGTGCTACCAGTCAGTCAATAACACCCACTGCTGGGCCTATCACCTGTGAAAATGAGAATCAAAAAGTCACAGGCTGGCAATCCTGCACTACAACAATATTTACCATAGCCAACACTTGGAAGCAATGAAAATGTCCATCAACCGAGGAATGCGCAAAGTAGAAGTGGTCGACGTACACACTGGGAAATTACTCCAATAAAAAATAAAAATTAAATTTAAAAATCCAACAAAAGTAAGGAGACATCAGCTTGTGTGGGTTTGTCCGAGCACACTCCACTCTAATTTATAACCGAGAAAAACCACAGGCCGCAAGGGCTTTTCCCTAGTTACCACGGTGAGGACATAGAAAGGCTGCCGCCCCCTGGCAGTTACCTGCAAAAGCAGCTTTAAAGCCTGTGCTAATGGTCATTTCATAGGAACAAGTACTGCAGAACTGTAAATGAAACCTGCCCTCAAAATGTCTTGAGGGAGGTAATGGCCAAAACATTTCAAAATGTGACACATACTTTAAGAGAACACTTTGAAGAACTAAGGGGTAATCACAGCTTGAAAAATAAAAAGGACATGCCTTAAAGCTCAATTTCAACGGATTATGAGGCACATGCGACTTCAACCACAAAGAGGTATCAGCTCACACTTGTCAGAATAACCATCAGCAAGGAAACTACAAACAATAAATGCTGAAGGTGTTGTGGAGAAATGCATACCCTCAACTTCAAGTGAGACGTAACTTGAAAAGGGCCACGAATGAGAACAGAATGGAGGTGCCTTAAAAAGGTAAACATTGAGCTACCAAACGATCCAGCAGGCCCACTCCTCGACCTATAATCTAAGAAGAGAGAATTGGAAAGACACAGGCAGGCAAATCTGCATGGCACAGTATTACAATAGCCAAGATATGGAAGTAACCAAAAAGTCCACCAACAGATGGGTGGACAAAGAAGAACACCTCCATGTACAGATGGAATATTCGCTACTGAAAAAAATGAAACAATGCCATTTGCAGCACCATACATGAGTCTAGACATAATCACGCAACCTGTAGTAAGTGAGAAAGCAAAAGACACATATCCTATCATATCACTTTTAGGAGTTACTTAAAAATTGATACCAATGAAGATATTTCCACAGAGAAAGGCAATCACAGATTCATTTAAAAAACGTATGGTTCACTAAATAGAAAGGGATGAGGATTGGATACATTACCATATTGGGGTTAACAGAGATATACAAACCATGTGAAATAGATAATCACCAAAGACGTACGGAAGACCAGGAGAAGACTACTCAACATTGTGTCATAACCTACATGGGAAAAGGATGCGAGGAAGAATAGATACACGTATATGTGTGAAAGAACCACATCTTGCACACCTAGAACAAACAAACCATTGTAATCAAATTTGCTGGGATAAAAAATGAAAAGTAAGTTACAAATATGAACAAGAAGTAATGAGACATAAACATAAAGTGCTTTTTTCCTGGCACATTCCATTCGAATTTACAACCTAGAACACCACTTCCATTAAGGCTCTGTTTCCCCAGTTACCAAATTAGGTAAAGGAGAAATGCTGCCACCTTGTGGCCGTTTCCTGCAAGAGCAGCTTTAAACTCACAGCTAATGGTCACTTAACATTCACAAGGACTCAGGGCTGTAAAGGACACCTGCCCTAAAAAATTGTGCTGAAGTAGGGAATGGACAAAAAAATTCAAAACAGGCAAATGTTTCAAGAAGAGAGTATGAAGAGTTAAGTTTTACTCACGCCCTTTTAAAAAAAAAAGGAAAATGGATAAAAGCTCAACCTCAGGGAGTGTTAGACCCATGCAATCTAATCTACAAAAAGTTTCAACTTACACCAGTCGACTGACCATCAGCAAAATGTCTACAAACAATAAATGCTGAAGGGGTCTTAGAGAACTGTGTCCCCTCTACCTCCTGGTGAGACGTAAAGGGGTAACCGCCAATAATGAGAACAGAAAGGAGCTGTGTTTAAAAGTAAAAATGGAGGTACCATTCAATCCAGCAGGCGCACCATTGGACCTCTCACCTGAGAAGACAAGAATCGAGAAGACACAGGCCGCAAAAGCTGCAGTGCAGCCTTATTCACAATAGCCAAGACAGTGAAGCAATCAGAATATCCAACAAGAGGTGAATGGATAAAGAAGAAGTGGTCCATGTACACCATGGAATATTAGCCATGGAAAACAATGAACCATTGCTCTCTGAGGCACCACAAATGAGTCTGGAGATAATCACGAAACATGAGGTAAGTCGCAAAGCAAAAGACCTATATTCTATGATATCACTTATAGGCGTTATCTAATAACTGACACAAATGAACATATTTCCACAGAGAAAGACACTCACAGACTTAGAAAACCAACTATGCTCATCTAAAAGGAAAGGTGGGGGGAATGGATAAATTAAGATTAGTGTTACTATATGTATACAAAGTCATATTATATACATATCTCAAAAAGACCGACCATATAGCAAGGGAGGTCTGCGGAACCCTCTGTAATATTTTACATGGGAAGAGGGTCTGTACTTGAATAGACATATATAATGTACAAATGAACCAGATTGTGTACACCTAGGACAAACAATATTCTAAGCTTTACCCCAATTAAAACACTTTTAAAATCCAAGAAGAAATAATGACACATAAACTTATGGGGATTTCGCCATGCACATTACAATGTAATTTACAACCTAGGAACACGACTTCCAGAAAGGCGCTGCTGCCCTAGTACCCAGATCTGGGAATGGAGAAATGCTGCCTCCTTGAGGCCACTTCCCACAACAGCAGCTTTAAACCCATTGCTAAAGGTCACTAAATATTCACCAAACTTGCAGTTCGGGAAATGACACCTGCTCTCTAAAAAAACTCTGGGGTGGAAAATCGACCAAAAAATTCAAAAGAGGGCAACCTTCCAAGAAGACAATTTCAAGAGTTATATTGTACTCCCAATTGTTTCCTTTTTTTAACAGAAAAAGAAACGGCGGAGAAAAATGGTGAGTTTTACGAATTTTCAAAGACATGCAAACCCAAATTACAAAACCCTATCAGCTCAAAGCAGCCAGTAGGGCCATTAGCATAAATGCTGCAAACAATAAATGCTAAATCGATTGTGGAGGAATGCGTACCCTCGATTCTAAGGGGGACGGGGTAAGAGCCACTAATGAAAACACAAAGAAGGTGCTTTGAAAAGGGAAACACGGTGCTACCAGTCAATCAATCACACCCACTGCTGGGCCTATCACCTGAGAAAATGAGAATCAAAAAGTCACAGGCTGGCAAGCCAGCACTCCAACAATATTTACCATAGCCAACACTTGGAAGCAATGAAAATGTCCATCAACCGAGGAATGCACAAAGTAGAAGTGGTCCACGTACACGGTGAGAAATTACTCTAATATAAAATAAAAATTACACTTAAAAAACCAACAAAAGGAGACATCAGCTTTTGTGGGTTTGTCCGGGCACACTCCACTCTAATTTATAACCGAGAATCACCACAGGCCGCAAGGGCTTTTCCCTAGGTACCAGGGTGGGGAACATAGAAAGGCTGCCACCCTCTGGCAGTTACCTGCAAAAGCAGCTTGAAAGCCTGTGCTCATGGTCATTTCATAGGAACAAGTACTGCAGGACTGTAAATGAAACCTGCCCTCAAAATGTCTTGAGGGAGGTAATGGCTAAAAGAATTCAAAATGTGACACATATTTTCAGAGAACACTTTGAAGAACTAAGGAGTAATCACAGCTTGAAAAATAAAAAGGACATGCCTTAAAGCTCAATTTCACCGGATTATGAGGCACATGCGAATTCAACCACAAAGAGGTATCAGCTCACACTTGTCAAAATAACCATCAGCAAGAAAACTACAAACAATAAATGCTGAAGGTGTTGTGGAGAAATGCATACCCTCAAATTCAAGTGGGACATAAGTTGGAAAGGGCCACGAATGAGAGCAGAATGGAGTTGCCTTAAAAAGGTAAACATTGATCTACCAAACGATCCAGCAGGCCCACTCCTCGACCTATAATCTAAGAAGAGAGAATTGGAAAGACACAGGCAGGCAAATCTGCATTGCACAGTATTACAATAGCCAGGATATGGAAGTAACCAAAAAGTCCACCAACAGATGGGTGGACAAAGAAGAACTCCTCCATGTACAGATGGAATATTCGCTAGTGAAAAAAATGAAACAATGCCATTTGCAGCACCATACATGAGTCTAGACGTAATCACGCCACCTGTAGTAAGTGAGAAAGCAAAAGACACATATCCTATCATATCACTTTTAGGAGTTCCTTAAAAATTGATACCAATGAAGATATTTCCACAGAGAAAGGCAATCACAGATCCATTAAAAAACTTATGGTTCTCCAAATAGAAAGGGATGAGGATTGGATATATTACCATATTGGGGTTAACAGAGATATACAAGCCATATGAAATATATACCCACCAAAGACGTACGGAAGACCAGGAGAAGACTACTCAACATTGTGTCATAACCCTACATGGGAAAAGGATGCGAGGAAGAATAGATACATGTATATGTGTGAAAGAACCACATCTTGCACACCTAGAGCAAACAAACCATTGTAATCAAATTTGCTGGGATAAAAAATAAAAGTAAATTACAAATATGAACAAGAAGTAATGAGACATAAACTTAAAGGGCTTTTTCCTGGCACATTCCAATCTAATATACAACCTAGAACACCACTTCCATTAAGACTCTGTTTCCCTAGTAACCAAATTTGGTAAAGGAGAAATGCTGCCACCTTGTGGCCGTTTCCTGCAAGAGCAGATTTAAACTCACAGCTAATGGTCACTTAACATTCACAAGGACTCAGGGCTGTAAAGGACACTTGCCCTAAAAATTTGTGCTGAAGTAGGGAATGGACAAAAAAATTCAAAACAGGCAAATGTTTCAAGAAGAGATTATGAAGAGTTATGTTTAACTCACACTCTTTTTTAAAAAAAGGAAAATGGATAAAAGCTCAACCTCAGGGAGTGTTAGATGCATGCAATCTAATCTACAAAAAGTTTCAACTTACACCAGTCGACTGACCATCAGCAAAATGTCTACAAACAATTAATCCTGAAGGGGTTTTAGAGAACTGTGTACCCTCTACCTGATGGTGAGACGTAAAGGGGTAACAGCCAATAATGAGAACAGAAAGGAGCTGTGTTTAAAAGTAAAAATGGAGGTAACATTCAATCCAGCAGGCGCACCATTGGACCTCTCACCTGAGAAGACAAGAATCGAGAAGACACAGGCCGCAAAAGCTGCAGTGCAGCCTTATTCACAATAGCCAAGACAGTGAAGCAATCAAAATGTCCAACAACAGGTGACTGGATAAAGAAGAAGTGGTCCATGTACACAATGGAATATTAGCCATGGAAAACAATGAACCATTGCTCTCTGAGGCACCACAAATGAGTCTGGAGATAATCACGAAACATGAGGTAAGTCGGAAACCAAAGACCTGTATTCTATGATATCACTTATAGGCGTTATCTAATAACTGACACAAATGAATATATTTCCACAGAGAAAGTCACTCACAGACTTAGAAAACAAACTATGCTCATCTAAAAGGAAAGGTGGGGGGAATGGATAAATTAAGATTAGTGTTGCTATATGTATACAAACACATATTATATACATATCTCAAAAAGACCGACCATGTAGCAAGGGAGGTCTGTGGAACCCTCTGTAACATTTTACATGGGGAGAGGATCTGTACTTGAATAGACATATATAATGTACAAATGAACCAGATTGTGTACACCTAGGACAAACAATATTCTAAGCTTTACCCCAATTAAAAAAAAATTTAAAACCAAGAAGAAATAATGAGACATAAACTTATGGGGGTTTCTCCATGCACATTCCAATTTAATTTACAACCTAGGAACACGACTTCCAGAAAGGCTCTGCTGCCCTAGTACCCAGATTTGGGAATGGAGAAATGCTGCCTGCTTGAGGCCACTTCCCACAACAGCAGCTTTAAACCCATTGCTAAAGGTCACTAAATATTCACCAAGCTTGCAGTTCGGTAAATGACACCTGCTCTCTAAAAAAATTATGGGGTGGAAAATCGACCAAAAATTTCAAAATAGGACAACCTTCCAAGAAGACAATTTCAAGAGTTATATTGTACTCTCAATTGTTTCCTTTTTTTTTAACAGAAAAGGAAACGGTGGAGAAAAATGATGAGTTTTACGAATTTTCAAAGACATGCAATCCCAAATTACAAAAACCTATCAGCTCACAGCAGCCAGAAGGGCCATTAGCATAAATGCTGCAAACAATAAATGCTGAAGCGATTGTGGAGAAATGCGTACCCTCGATTCTAAGGGGGACGGGGTAAGAGCCACTAATGAAAACACAAAGAAGGTGCTTTGAAAAGGAAAACACGGTGCTACCAGTCAGTCAATAACACCCACTGCTGGGCCTATCACCTGTGAAAATGAGAATCAAAAAGTCACAGGCTGGCAATCCTGCACTACAACAATATTTACCATAGCCAACACTTGGAAGCAATGAAAATGTCCATCAACCGAGGAATGCGCAAAGTAGAAGTGGTCGACGTACACACTGGGAAATTACTCCAATAAAAAATAAAAATTAAATTTAAAAATCCAACAAAAGTAAGGAGACATCAGCTTGTGTGGGTTTGTCCGAGCACACTCCACTCTAATTTATAACCGAGAAAAACCACAGGCCGCAAGGGCTTTTCCCTAGTTACCACGGTGAGGACATAGAAAGGCTGCCGCCCCCTGGCAGTTACCTGCAAAAGCAGCTTTAAAGCCTGTGCTAATGGTCATTTCATAGGAACAAGTACTGCAGAACTGTAAATGAAACCTGCCCTCAAAATGTCTTGAGGGAGGTAATGGCCAAAACATTTCAAAATGTGACACATACTTTAAGAGAACACTTTGAAGAACTAAGGGGTAATCACAGCTTGAAAAATAAAAAGGACATGCCTTAAAGCTCAATTTCAACGGATTATGAGGCACATGCGACTTCAACCACAAAGAGGTATCAGCTCACACTTGTCAGAATAACCATCAGCAAGGAAACTACAAACAATAAATGCTGAAGGTGTTGTGGAGAAATGCATACCCTCAACTTCAAGTGAGACGTAACTTGAAAAGGGCCACGAATGAGAACAGAATGGAGGTGCCTTAAAAAGGTAAACATTGAGCTACCAAAAGTTCCAGCAGGCCCACTCCTCGACCTATAATCTAAGAAGAGAGAATTGGAAAGACACAGGCAGGCAAATCTGCATGGCACAGTATTACAATAGCCAAGATATGGAAGTAACCAAAAAGTCCACCAACAGATGGGTGGACAAAGAAGAACACCTCCATGTACAGATGGAATATTCGCTACTGAAAAAAATGAAACAATGCCATTTGCAGCACCATAGATGAGTCTAGACATAATCACGCAACCTGTAGTAAGTGAGAAAGCAAAAGACACATATCCTATCATATCACTTTTAGGAGTTACTTAAAAATTGATACCAATGAAGATATTTCCACAGAGAAAGGCAATCACAGATTCATTAAAAAAACGTATGGTTCACTAAATAGAAAGGGATGAGGATTGGATACATTACCATATTGGGGTTAACAGAGATATACAAACCATGTGAAATAGATAATCACCAAAGACGTACGGAAGACCAGGAGAAGACTACTCAACATTGTGTCATAACCTACATGGGAAAAGGATGCGAGGAAGAATAGATACACGTATATGTGTGAAAGAACCACATCTTGCACACCTAGAACAAACAAACCATTGTAATCAAATTTGCTGGGATAAAAAATGAAAAGTAAGTTACAAATATGAACAAGAAGTAATGAGACATAAACATAAAGTGCTTTTTTCCTGGCACATTCCATTCGAATTTACAACCTAGAACACCACTTCCATTAAGGCTCTGTTTCCCCAGTTACCAAATTAGGTAAAGGAGAAATGCTGCCACCTTGTGGCCGTTTCCTGCAAGAGCAGCTTTAAACTCACAGCTAATGGTCACTTAACATTCACAAGGACTCAGGGCTGTAAAGGACACCTGCCCTAAAAATTTGTGCTGAAGTAGGGAGTGGACAAACAAATTCAAAACAGGCAAATGTTTCAAGAAGAGAGTATGAAGAGTTAAGTTTTACTCACGCCCTTTTAAAATAAAAAGGAAAATGGATAAAAGCTCAACCTCAGGGAGTGTTAGACCCATGCAATCTAATCTACAAAAAGTTTCAACTTACACCAGTCGACTGACCATCAGCAAAATGTCTACAAACAATAAATGCTGAAGGGGTCTTAGAGAACTGTGTCCCCTCTACCTCCTGGTGAGACGTAAAGGGGTAACCGCCAATAATGAGAACAGAAAGGAGCTGTGTTTAAAAGTAAAAATGGAGGTACCATTCAATCCAGCAGGCGCACCATTGGACCTCTCACCTGAGAAGACAAGAATCGAGAAGACACAGGCCGCAAAAGCTGCAGTGCAGCCTTATTCACAATAGCCAAGACAGTGAAGCAATCAAAATATCCAACAAGAGGTGAATGGATAAAGAAGAAGTGGTCCATGTACACCATGGAATATTAGCCATGGAAAACAATGAACCATTGCTCTCTGAGGCACCACAAATGAGTCTGGAGATAATCACGAAACATGAGGTAAGTCGCAAAGCAAAAGACCTATATTCTATGATATCACTTATAGGCGTTATCTAATAACTGACACAAATGAACATATTTCCACAGAGAAAGACACTCACAGACTTAGAAAACCAACTATGCTCATCTAAAAGGAAAGGTGGGGGGAATGGATAAATTAAGATTAGTGTTACTATATGTATACAAAGTCATATTATATACATATCTCAAAAAGACCGACCATATAGCAAGGGAGGTCTGCGGAACCCTCTGTAATATTTTACATGGGAAGAGGGTCTGTACTTGAATAGACATATATAATGTACAAATGAACCAGATTGTGTACACCTAGGACAAACAATATTCTAAGCTTTACCCCAATTAAAACACTTTTAAAATCCAAGAAGAAATAATGACACATAAACTTATGGGGATTTCGCCATGCACATTACAATGTAATTTACAACCTAGGAACACGACTTCCAGAAAGGCGCTGCTGCCCTAGTACCCAGATCTGGGAATGGAGAAATGCTGCCTCCTTGAGGCCACTTCCCACAACAGCAGCTTTAAACCCATTGCTAAAGGTCACTAAATATTCACCAAACTTGCAGTTCGGGAAATGACACCTGCTCTCTAAAAAAACTCTGGGGTGGAAAATCGACCAAAAAATTCAAAAGAGGGCAACCTTCCAAGAAGACAATTTCAAGAGTTATATTGTACTCCCAATTGTTTCCTTTTTTTAACAGAAAAAGAAACGGCGGAGAAAAATGGTGAGTTTTACGAATTTTCAAAGACATGCAAACCCAAATTACAAAACCCTATCAGCTCAAAGCAGCCAGTAGGGCCATTAGCATAAATGCTGCAAACAATAAATGCTAAATCGATTGTGGAGGAATGCGTACCCTCGATTCTAAGGGGGACGGGGTAAGAGCCACTAATGAAAACACAAAGAAGGTGCTTTGAAAAGGGAAACACGGTGCTACCAGTCAATCAATCACACCCACTGCTGGGCCTATCACCTGAGAAAATGAGAATCAAAAAGTCACAGGCTGGCAAGCCAGCACTCCAACAATATTTACCATAGCCAACACTTGGAAGCAATGAAAATGTCCATCAACCGAGGAATGCACAAAGTAGAAGTGGTCCACGTACACGGTGAGAAATTACTCTAATATAAAATAAAAATTACACTTAAAAAACCAACAAAAGGAGACATCAGCTTTTGTGGGTTTGTCCGGGCACACTCCACTCTAATTTATAACCGAGAATCACCACAGGCCGCAAGGGCTTTTCCCTAGGTACCAGGGTGGGGAACATAGAAAGGCTGCCACCCTCTGGCAGTTACCTGCAAAAGCAGCTTGAAAGCCTGTGCTCATGGTCATTTCATAGGAACAAGTACTGCAGGACTGTAAATGAAACCTGCCCTCAAAATGTCTTGAGGGAGGTAATGGCTAAAAGAATTCAAAATGTGACACATATTTTCAGAGAACACTTTGAAGAACTAAGGAGTAATCACAGCTTGAAAAATAAAAAGGACATGCCTTAAAGCTCAATTTCACCGGATTATGAGGCACATGCGAATTCAACCACAAAGAGGTATCAGCTCACACTTGTCAAAATAACCATCAGCAAGAAAACTACAAACAATAAATGCTGAAGGTGTTGTGGAGAAATGCATACCCTCAAATTCAAGTGGGACATAAGTTGGAAAGGGCCACGAATGAGAGCAGAATGGAGTTGCCTTAAAAAGGTAAACATTGATCTACCAAACGATCCAGCAGGCCCACTCCTCGACCTATAATCTAAGAAGAGAGAATTGGAAAGACACAGGCAGGCAAATCTGCATTGCACAGTATTACAATAGCCAGGATATGGAAGTAACCAAAAAGTCCACCAACAGATGGGTGGACAAAGAAGAACTCCTCCATGTACAGATGGAATATTCGCTAGTGAAAAAAATGAAACAATGCCATTTGCAGCACCATACATGAGTCTAGACGTAATCACGCCACCTGTAGTAAGTGAGAAAGCAAAAGACACATATCCTATCATATCACTTTTAGGAGTTCCTTAAAAATTGATACCAATGAAGATATTTCCACAGAGAAAGGCAATCACAGATCCATTAAAAAACTTATGGTTCTCCAAATAGAAAGGGATGAGGATTGGATATATTACCATATTGGGGTTAACAGAGATATACAAGCCATATGAAATATATACCCACCAAAGACGTACGGAAGACCAGGAGAAGACTACTCAACATTGTGTCATAACCCTACATGGGAAAAGGATGCGAGGAAGAATAGATACATGTATATGTGTGAAAGAACCACATCTTGCACACCTAGAGCAAACAAACCATTGTAATCAAATTTGCTGGGATAAAAAATAAAAGTAAATTACAAATATGAACAAGAAGTAATGAGACATAAACTTAAAGGGCTTTTTCCTGGCACATTCCAATCTAATATACAACCTAGAACACCACTTCCATTAAGACTCTGTTTCCCTAGTAACCAAATTTGGTAAAGGAGAAATGCTGCCACCTTGTGGCCGTTTCCTGCAAGAGCAGCTTTAAACTCACAGCTAATGGTCACTTAACATTCACAAGGACTCAGGGCTGTAAAGGACACTTGCCCTAAAAATTTGTGCTGAAGTAGGGAATGGACAAAAAAATTCAAAACAGGCAAATGTTTCAAGAAGAGATTATGAAGAGTTATGTTTAACTCACACTCTTTTTTAAAAAAAGGAAAATGGATAAAAGCTCAACCTCAGGGAGTGTTAGATGCATGCAATCTAATCTACAAAAAGTTTCAACTTACACCAGTCGACTGACCATCAGCAAAATGTCTACAAACAATTAATCCTGAAGGGGTTTTAGAGAACTGTGTACCCTCTACCTGATGGTGAGACGTAAAGGGGTAACAGCCAATAATGAGAACAGAAAGGAGCTGTGTTTAAAAGTAAAAATGGAGGTAACATTCAATCCAGCAGGCGCACCATTGGACCTCTCACCTGAGAAGACAAGAATCGAGAAGACACAGGCCGCAAAAGCTGCAGTGCAGCCTTATTCACAATAGCCAAGACAGTGAAGCAATCAAAATGTCCAACAACAGGTGACTGGATAAAGAAGAAGTGGTCCATGTACACAATGGAATATTAGCCATGGAAAACAATGAACCATTGCTCTCTGAGGCACCACAAATGAGTCTGGAGATAATCACGAAACATGAGGTAAGTCGGAAACCAAAGACCTGTATTCTATGATATCACTTATAGGCGTTATCTAATAACTGACACAAATGAATATATTTCCACAGAGAAAGTCACTCACAGACTTAGAAAACAAACTATGCTCATCTAAAAGGAAAGGTGGGGGGAATGGATAAATTAAGATTAGTGTTGCTATATGTATACAAACACATATTATATACATATCTCAAAAAGACCGACCATGTAGCAAGGGAGGTCTGTGGAACCCTCTGTAACATTTTACATGGGGAGAGGATCTGTACTTGAATAGACATATATAATGTACAAATGAACCAGATTGTGTACACCTAGGACAAACAATATTCTAAGCTTTACCCCAATTAAAAAAAAATTTAAAACCAAGAAGAAATAATGAGACATAAACTTATGGGGGTTTCTCCATGCACATTCCAATTTAATTTACAACCTAGGAACACGACTTCCAGAAAGGCTCTGCTGCCCTAGTACCCAGATTTGGGAATGGAGAAATGCTGCCTGCTTGAGGCCACTTCCCACAACAGCAGCTTTAAACCCATTGCTAAAGGTCACTAAATATTCACCAAGCTTTCAGTTCGGTAAATGACACCTGCTCTCTAAAAAAATTATGGGGTGGAAAATCGACCAAAAATTTCAAAATAGGACAACCTTCCAAGAAGACAATTTCAAGAGTTATATTGTACTCTCAATTGTTTCCTTTTTTTTTAACAGAAAAGGAAACGGTGGAGAAAAATGATGAGTTTTACGAATTTTCAAAGACATGCAATCCCAAATTACAAAAACCTATCAGCTCACAGCAGCCAGAAGGGCCATTAGCATAAATGCTGCAAACAATAAATGCTGAAGCGATTGTGGAGAAATGCGTACCCTCGATTCTAAGGGGGACGGGGTAAGAGCCACTAATGAAAACACAAAGAAGGTGCTTTGAAAAGGAAAACACGGTGCTACCAGTCAGTCAATAACACCCACTGCTGGGCCTATCACCTGTGAAAATGAGAATCAAAAAGTCACAGGCTGGCAATCCTGCACTACAACAATATTTACCATAGCCAACACTTGGAAGCAATGAAAATGTCCATCAACCGAGGAATGCGCAAAGTAGAAGTGGTCGACGTACACACTGGGAAATTACTCCAATAAAAAATAAAAATTAAATTTAAAAATCCAACAAAAGTAAGGAGACATCAGCTTGTGTGGGTTTGTCCGAGCACACTCCACTCTAATTTATAACCGAGAAAAACCACAGGCCGCAAGGGCTTTTCCCTAGTTACCACGGTGAGGACATAGAAAGGCTGCCGCCCCCTGGCAGTTACCTGCAAAAGCAGCTTTAAAGCCTGTGCTAATGGTCATTTCATAGGAACAAGTACTGCAGAACTGTAAATGAAACCTGCCCTCAAAATGTCTTGAGGGAGGTAATGGCCAAAACATTTCAAAATGTGACACATACTTTAAGAGAACACTTTGAAGAACTAAGGGGTAATCACAGCTTGAAAAATAAAAAGGACATGCCTTAAAGCTCAATTTCAACGGATTATGAGGCACATGCGACTTCAACCACAAAGAGGTATCAGCTCACACTTGTCAGAATAACCATCAGCAAGGAAACTACAAACAATAAATGCTGAAGGTGTTGTGGAGAAATGCATACCCTCAACTTCAAGTGAGACGTAACTTGAAAAGGGCCACGAATGAGAACAGAATGGAGGTGCCTTAAAAAGGTAAACATTGAGCTACCAAACGATCCAGCAGGCCCACTCCTCGACCTATAATCTAAGAAGAGAGAATTGGAAAGACACAGGCAGGCAAATCTGCATGGCACAGTATTACAATAGCCAAGATATGGAAGTAACCAAAAAGTCCACCAACAGATGGGTGGACAAAGAAGAACACCTCCATGTACAGATGGAATATTCGCTACTGAAAAAAATGAAACAATGCCATTTGCAGCACCATACATGAGTCTAGACATAATCACGCAACCTGTAGTAAGTGAGAAAGCAAAAGACACATATCCTATCATATCACTTTTAGGAGTTACTTAAAAATTGATACCAATGAAGATATTTCCACAGAGAAAGGCAATCACAGATTCATTAAAAAAACGTATGGTTCACTAAATAGAAAGGGATGAGGATTGGATACATTACCATATTGGGGTTAACAGAGATATACAAACCATGTGAAATAGATAATCACCAAAGACGTACGGAAGACCAGGAGAAGACTACTCAACATTGTGTCATAACCTACATGGGAAAAGGATGCGAGGAAGAATAGATACACGTATATGTGTGAAAGAACCACATCTTGCACACCTAGAACAAACAAACCATTGTAATCAAATTTGCTGGGATAAAAAATGAAAAGTAAGTTACAAATATGAACAAGAAGTAATGAGACATAAACATAAAGTGCTTTTTTCCTGGCACATTCCATTCGAATTTACAACCTAGAACACCACTTCCATTAAGGCTCTGTTTCCCCAGTTACCAAATTAGGTAAAGGAGAAATGCTGCCACCTTGTGGCCGTTTCCTGCAAGAGCAGCTTTAAACTCACAGCTAATGGTCACTTAACATTCACAAGGACTCAGGGCTGTAAAGGACACCTGCCCTAAAAAATTGTGCTGAAGTAGGGAATGGACAAAAAAATTCAAAACAGGCAAATGTTTCAAGAAGAGAGTATGAAGAGTTAAGTTTTACTCACGCCCTTTTAAAAAAAAAAGGAAAATGGATAAAAGCTCAACCTCAGGGAGTGTTAGACCCATGCAATCTAATCTACAAAAAGTTTCAACTTACACCAGTCGACTGACCATCAGCAAAATGTCTACAAACAATAAATGCTGAAGGGGTCTTAGAGAACTGTGTCCCCTCTACCTCCTGGTGAGACGTAAAGGGGTAACCGCCAATAATGAGAACAGAAAGGAGCTGTGTTTAAAAGTAAAAATGGAGGTACCATTCAATCCAGCAGGCGCACCATTGGACCTCTCACCTGAGAAGACAAGAATCGAGAAGACACAGGCCGCAAAAGCTGCAGTGCAGCCTTATTCACAATAGCCAAGACAGTGAAGCAATCAGAATATCCAACAAGAGGTGAATGGATAAAGAAGAAGTGGTCCATGTACACCATGGAATATTAGCCATGGAAAACAATGAACCATTGCTCTCTGAGGCACCACAAATGAGTCTGGAGATAATCACGAAACATGAGGTAAGTCGCAAAGCAAAAGACCTATATTCTATGATATCACTTATAGGCGTTATCTAATAACTGACACAAATGAACATATTTCCACAGAGAAAGACACTCACAGACTTAGAAAACCAACTATGCTCATCTAAAAGGAAAGGTGGGGGGAATGGATAAATTAAGATTAGTGTTACTATATGTATACAAAGTCATATTATATACATATCTCAAAAAGACCGACCATATAGCAAGGGAGGTCTGCGGAACCCTCTGTAATATTTTACATGGGAAGAGGGTCTGTACTTGAATAGACATATATAATGTACAAATGAACCAGATTGTGTACACCTAGGACAAACAATATTCTAAGCTTTACCCCAATTAAAACACTTTTAAAATCCAAGAAGAAATAATGACACATAAACTTATGGGGATTTCGCCATGCACATTACAATGTAATTTACAACCTAGGAACACGACTTCCAGAAAGGCGCTGCTGCCCTAGTACCCAGATCTGGGAATGGAGAAATGCTGCCTCCTTGAGGCCACTTCCCACAACAGCAGCTTTAAACCCATTGCTAAAGGTCACTAAATATTCACCAAACTTGCAGTTCGGGAAATGACACCTGCTCTCTAAAAAAACTCTGGGGTGGAAAATCGACCAAAAAATTCAAAAGAGGGCAACCTTCCAAGAAGACAATTTCAAGAGTTATATTGTACTCCCAATTGTTTCCTTTTTTTAACAGAAAAAGAAACGGCGGAGAAAAATGGTGAGTTTTACGAATTTTCAAAGACATGCAAACCCAAATTACAAAACCCTATCAGCTCAAAGCAGCCAGTAGGGCCATTAGCATAAATGCTGCAAACAATAAATGCTAAATCGATTGTGGAGGAATGCGTACCCTCGATTCTAAGGGGGACGGGGTAAGAGCCACTAATGAAAACACAAAGAAGGTGCTTTGAAAAGGGAAACACGGTGCTACCAGTCAATCAATCACACCCACTGCTGGGCCTATCACCTGAGAAAATGAGAATCAAAAAGTCACAGGCTGGCAAGCCAGCACTCCAACAATATTTACCATAGCCAACACTTGGAAGCAATGAAAATGTCCATCAACCGAGGAATGCACAAAGTAGAAGTGGTCCACGTACACGGTGAGAAATTACTCTAATATAAAATAAAAATTACACTTAAAAAACCAACAAAAGGAGACATCAGCTTTTGTGGGTTTGTCCGGGCACACTCCACTCTAATTTATAACCGAGAATCACCACAGGCCGCAAGGGCTTTTCCCTAGGTACCAGGGTGGGGAACATAGAAAGGCTGCCACCCTCTGGCAGTTACCTGCAAAAGCAGCTTGAAAGCCTGTGCTCATGGTCATTTCATAGGAACAAGTACTGCAGGACTGTAAATGAAACCTGCCCTCAAAATGTCTTGAGGGAGGTAATGGCTAAAAGAATTCAAAATGTGACACATATTTTCAGAGAACACTTTGAAGAACTAAGGAGTAATCACAGCTTGAAAAATAAAAAGGACATGCCTTAAAGCTCAATTTCACCGGATTATGAGGCACATGCGAATTCAACCACAAAGAGGTATCAGCTCACACTTGTCAAAATAACCATCAGCAAGAAAACTACAAACAATAAATGCTGAAGGTGTTGTGGAGAAATGCATACCCTCAAATTCAAGTGGGACATAAGTTGGAAAGGGCCACGAATGAGAGCAGAATGGAGTTGCCTTAAAAAGGTAAACATTGATCTACCAAACGATCCAGCAGGCCCACTCCTCGACCTATAATCTAAGAAGAGAGAATTGGAAAGACACAGGCAGGCAAATCTGCATTGCACAGTATTACAATAGCCAGGATATGGAAGTAACCAAAAAGTCCACCAACAGATGGGTGGACAAAGAAGAACTCCTCCATGTACAGATGGAATATTCGCTAGTGAAAAAAATGAAACAATGCCATTTGCAGCACCATACATGAGTCTAGACGTAATCACGCCACCTGTAGTAAGTGAGAAAGCAAAAGACACATATCCTATCATATCACTTTTAGGAGTTCCTTAAAAATTGATACCAATGAAGATATTTCCACAGAGAAAGGCAATCACAGATCCATTAAAAAACTTATGGTTCTCCAAATAGAAAGGGATGAGGATTGGATATATTACCATATTGGGGTTAACAGAGATATACAAGCCATATGAAATATATACCCACCAAAGACGTACGGAAGACCAGGAGAAGACTACTCAACATTGTGTCATAACCCTACATGGGAAAAGGATGCGAGGAAGAATAGATACATGTATATGTGTGAAAGAACCACATCTTGCACACCTAGAGCAAACAAACCATTGTAATCAAATTTGCTGGGATAAAAAATAAAAGTAAATTACAAATATGAACAAGAAGTAATGAGACATAAACTTAAAGGGCTTTTTCCTGGCACATTCCAATCTAATATACAACCTAGAACACCACTTCCATTAAGACTCTGTTTCCCTAGTAACCAAATTTGGTAAAGGAGAAATGCTGCCACCTTGTGGCCGTTTCCTGCAAGAGCAGATTTAAACTCACAGCTAATGGTCACTTAACATTCACAAGGACTCAGGGCTGTAAAGGACACTTGCCCTAAAAATTTGTGCTGAAGTAGGGAATGGACAAAAAAATTCAAAACAGGCAAATGTTTCAAGAAGAGATTATGAAGAGTTATGTTTAACTCACACTCTTTTTTAAAAAAAGGAAAATGGATAAAAGCTCAACCTCAGGGAGTGTTAGATGCATGCAATCTAATCTACAAAAAGTTTCAACTTACACCAGTCGACTGACCATCAGCAAAATGTCTACAAACAATTAATCCTGAAGGGGTTTTAGAGAACTGTGTACCCTCTACCTGATGGTGAGACGTAAAGGGGTAACAGCCAATAATGAGAACAGAAAGGAGCTGTGTTTAAAAGTAAAAATGGAGGTAACATTCAATCCAGCAGGCGCACCATTGGACCTCTCACCTGAGAAGACAAGAATCAAGAAGACACAGGCCGCAAAAGCTGCAGTGCAGCCTTATTCACAATAGCCAAGACAGTGAAGCAATCAAAATGTCCAACAACAGGTGACTGGATAAAGAAGAAGTGGTCCATGTACACAATGGAATATTAGCCATGGAAAACAATGAACCATTGCTCTCTGAGGCACCACAAATGAGTCTGGAGATAATCACGAAACATGAGGTAAGTCGGAAACCAAAGACCTGTATTCTATGATATCACTTATAGGCGTTATCTAATAACTGACACAAATGAATATATTTCCACAGAGAAAGTCACTCACAGACTTAGAAAACAAACTATGCTCATCTAAAAGGAAAGGTGGGGGGAATGGATAAATTAAGATTAGTGTTGCTATATGTATACAAACACATATTATATACATATCTCAAAAAGACCGACCATGTAGCAAGGGAGGTCTGTGGAACCCTCTGTAACATTTTACATGGGGAGAGGATCTGTACTTGAATAGACATATATAATGTACAAATGAACCAGATTGTGTACACCTAGGACAAACAATATTCTAAGCTTTACCCCAATTAAAAAAAAATTTAAAACCAAGAAGAAATAATGAGACATAAACTTATGGGGGTTTCTCCATGCACATTCCAATTTAATTTACAACCTAGGAACACGACTTCCAGAAAGGCTCTGCTGCCCTAGTACCCAGATTTGGGAATGGAGAAATGCTGCCTGCTTGAGGCCACTTCCCACAACAGCAGCTTTAAACCCATTGCTAAAGGTCACTAAATATTCACCAAGCTTGCAGTTCGGTAAATGACACCTGCTCTCTAAAAAAATTATGGGGTGGAAAATCGACCAAAAATTTCAAAATAGGACAACCTTCCAAGAAGACAATTTCAAGAGTTATATTGTACTCTCAATTGTTTCCTTTTTTTTTAACAGAAAAGGAAACGGTGGAGAAAAATGATGAGTTTTACGAATTTTCAAAGACATGCAATCCCAAATTACAAAAACCTATCAGCTCACAGCAGCCAGAAGGGCCATTAGCATAAATGCTGCAAACAATAAATGCTGAAGCGATTGTGGAGAAATGCGTACCCTCGATTCTAAGGGGGACGGGGTAAGAGCCACTAATGAAAACACAAAGAAGGTGCTTTGAAAAGGAAAACACGGTGCTACCAGTCAGTCAATAACACCCACTGCTGGGCCTATCACCTGTGAAAATGAGAATCAAAAAGTCACAGGCTGGCAATCCTGCACTACAACAATATTTACCATAGCCAACACTTGGAAGCAATGAAAATGTCCATCAACCGAGGAATGCGCAAAGTAGAAGTGGTCGACGTACACACTGGGAAATTACTCCAATAAAAAATAAAAATTAAATTTAAAAATCCAACAAAAGTAAGGAGACATCAGCTTGTGTGGGTTTGTCCGAGCACACTCCACTCTAATTTATAACCGAGAAAAACCACAGGCCGCAAGGGCTTTTCCCTAGTTACCACGGTGAGGACATAGAAAGGCTGCCGCCCCCTGGCAGTTACCTGCAAAAGCAGCTTTAAAGCCTGTGCTAATGGTCATTTCATAGGAACAAGTACTGCAGAACTGTAAATGAAACCTGCCCTCAAAATGTCTTGAGGGAGGTAATGGCCAAAACATTTCAAAATGTGACACATACTTTAAGAGAACACTTTGAAGAACTAAGGGGTAATCACAGCTTGAAAAATAAAAAGGACATGCCTTAAAGCTCAATTTCAACGGATTATGAGGCACATGCGACTTCAACCACAAAGAGGTATCAGCTCACACTTGTCAGAATAACCATCAGCAAGGAAACTACAAACAATAAATGCTGAAGGTGTTGTGGAGAAATGCATACCCTCAACTTCAAGTGAGACGTAACTTGAAAAGGGCCACGAATGAGAACAGAATGGAGGTGCCTTAAAAAGGTAAACATTGAGCTACCAAAAGTTCCAGCAGGCCCACTCCTCGACCTATAATCTAAGAAGAGAGAATTGGAAAGACACAGGCAGGCAAATCTGCATGGCACAGTATTACAATAGCCAAGATATGGAAGTAACCAAAAAGTCCACCAACAGATGGGTGGACAAAGAAGAACACCTCCATGTACAGATGGAATATTCGCTACTGAAAAAAATGAAACAATGCCATTTGCAGCACCATAGATGAGTCTAGACATAATCACGCAACCTGTAGTAAGTGAGAAAGCAAAAGACACATATCCTATCATATCACTTTTAGGAGTTACTTAAAAATTGATACCAATGAAGATATTTCCACAGAGAAAGGCAATCACAGATTCATTAAAAAAACGTATGGTTCACTAAATAGAAAGGGATGAGGATTGGATACATTACCATATTGGGGTTAACAGAGATATACAAACCATGTGAAATAGATAATCACCAAAGACGTACGGAAGACCAGGAGAAGACTACTCAACATTGTGTCATAACCTACATGGGAAAAGGATGCGAGGAAGAATAGATACACGTATATGTGTGAAAGAACCACATCTTGCACACCTAGAACAAACAAACCATTGTAATCAAATTTGCTGGGATAAAAAATGAAAAGTAAGTTACAAATATGAACAAGAAGTAATGAGACATAAACATAAAGTGCTTTTTTCCTGGCACATTCCATTCGAATTTACAACCTAGAACACCACTTCCATTAAGGCTCTGTTTCCCCAGTTAGCAAATTAGGTAAAGGAGAAATGCTGCCACCTTGTGGCCGTTTCCTGCAAGAGCAGCTTTAAACTCACAGCTAATGGTCACTTAACATTCACAAGGACTCAGGGCTGTAAAGGACACCTGCCCTAAAAATTTGTGCTGAAGTAGGGAGTGGACAAACAAATTCAAAACAGGCAAATGTTTCAAGAAGAGAGTATGAAGAGTTAAGTTTTACTCACGCCCTTTTAAAATAAAAAGGAAAATGGATAAAAGCTCAACCTCAGGGAGTGTTAGACCCATGCAATCTAATCTACAAAAAGTTTCAACTTACACCAGTCGACTGACCATCAGCAAAATGTCTACAAACAATAAATGCTGAAGGGGTCTTAGAGAACTGTGTCCCCTCTACCTCCTGGTGAGACGTAAAGGGGTAACCGCCAATAATGAGAACAGAAAGGAGCTGTGTTTAAAAGTAAAAATGGAGGTACCATTCAATCCAGCAGGCGCACCATTGGACCTCTCACCTGAGAAGACAAGAATCGAGAAGACACAGGCCGCAAAAGCTGCAGTGCAGCCTTATTCACAATAGCCAAGACAGTGAAGCAATCAAAATATCCAACAAGAGGTGAATGGATAAAGAAGAAGTGGTCCATGTACACCATGGAATATTAGCCATGGAAAACAATGAACCATTGCTCTCTGAGGCACCACAAATGAGTCTGGAGATAATCACGAAACATGAGGTAAGTCGCAAAGCAAAAGACCTATATTCTATGATATCACTTATAGGCGTTATCTAATAACTGACACAAATGAACATATTTCCACAGAGAAAGACACTCACAGACTTAGAAAACCAACTATGCTCATCTAAAAGGAAAGGTGGGGGGAATGGATAAATTAAGATTAGTGTTACTATATGTATACAAAGTCATATTATATACATATCTCAAAAAGACCGACCATATAGCAAGGGAGGTCTGCGGAACCCTCTGTAATATTTTACATGGGAAGAGGGTCTGTACTTGAATAGACATATATAATGTACAAATGAACCAGATTGTGTACACCTAGGACAAACAATATTCTAAGCTTTACCCCAATTAAAACACTTTTAAAATCCAAGAAGAAATAATGACACATAAACTTATGGGGATTTCGCCATGCACATTACAATGTAATTTACAACCTAGGAACACGACTTCCAGAAAGGCGCTGCTGCCCTAGTACCCAGATCTGGGAATGGAGAAATGCTGCCTCCTTGAGGCCACTTCCCACAACAGCAGCTTTAAACCCATTGCTAAAGGTCACTAAATATTCACCAAACTTGCAGTTCGGGAAATGACACCTGCTCTCTAAAAAAACTCTGGGGTGGAAAATCGACCAAAAAATTCAAAAGAGGGCAACCTTCCAAGAAGACAATTTCAAGAGTTATATTGTACTCCCAATTGTTTCCTTTTTTTAACAGAAAAAGAAACGGCGGAGAAAAATGGTGAGTTTTACGAATTTTCAAAGACATGCAAACCCAAATTACAAAACCCTATCAGCTCAAAGCAGCCAGTAGGGCCATTAGCATAAATGCTGCAAACAATAAATGCTAAATCGATTGTGGAGGAATGCGTACCCTCGATTCTAAGGGGGACGGGGTAAGAGCCACTAATGAAAACACAAAGAAGGTGCTTTGAAAAGGGAAACACGGTGCTACCAGTCAATCAATCACACCCACTGCTGGGCCTATCACCTGAGAAAATGAGAATCAAAAAGTCACAGGCTGGCAAGCCAGCACTCCAACAATATTTACCATAGCCAACACTTGGAAGCAATGAAAATGTCCATCAACCGAGGAATGCACAAAGTAGAAGTGGTCCACGTACACGGTGAGAAATTACTCTAATATAAAATAAAAATTACACTTAAAAAACCAACAAAAGGAGACATCAGCTTTTGTGGGTTTGTCCGGGCACACTCCACTCTAATTTATAACCGAGAATCACCACAGGCCGCAAGGGCTTTTCCCTAGGTACCAGGGTGGGGAACATAGAAAGGCTGCCACCCTCTGGCAGTTACCTGCAAAAGCAGCTTGAAAGCCTGTGCTCATGGTCATTTCATAGGAACAAGTACTGCAGGACTGTAAATGAAACCTGCCCTCAAAATGTCTTGAGGGAGGTAATGGCTAAAAGAATTCAAAATGTGACACATATTTTCAGAGAACACTTTGAAGAACTAAGGAGTAATCACAGCTTGAAAAATAAAAAGGACATGCCTTAAAGCTCAATTTCACCGGATTATGAGGCACATGCGAATTCAACCACAAAGAGGTATCAGCTCACACTTGTCAAAATAACCATCAGCAAGAAAACTACAAACAATAAATGCTGAAGGTGTTGTGGAGAAATGCATACCCTCAAATTCAAGTGGGACATAAGTTGGAAAGGGCCACGAATGAGAGCAGAATGGAGTTGCCTTAAAAAGGTAAACATTGATCTACCAAACGATCCAGCAGGCCCACTCCTCGACCTATAATCTAAGAAGAGAGAATTGGAAAGACACAGGCAGGCAAATCTGCATTGCACAGTATTACAATAGCCAGGATATGGAAGTAACCAAAAAGTCCACCAACAGATGGGTGGACAAAGAAGAACTCCTCCATGTACAGATGGAATATTCGCTAGTGAAAAAAATGAAACAATGCCATTTGCAGCACCATACATGAGTCTAGACGTAATCACGCCACCTGTAGTAAGTGAGAAAGCAAAAGACACATATCCTATCATATCACTTTTAGGAGTTCCTTAAAAATTGATACCAATGAAGATATTTCCACAGAGAAAGGCAATCACAGATCCATTAAAAAACTTATGGTTCTCCAAATAGAAAGGGATGAGGATTGGATATATTACCATATTGGGGTTAACAGAGATATACAAGCCATATGAAATATATACCCACCAAAGACGTACGGAAGACCAGGAGAAGACTACTCAACATTGTGTCATAACCCTACATGGGAAAAGGATGCGAGGAAGAATAGATACATGTATATGTGTGAAAGAACCACATCTTGCACACCTAGAGCAAACAAACCATTGTAATCAAATTTGCTGGGATAAAAAATAAAAGTAAATTACAAATATGAACAAGAAGTAATGAGACATAAACTTAAAGGGCTTTTTCCTGGCACATTCCAATCTAATATACAACCTAGAACACCACTTCCATTAAGACTCTGTTTCCCTAGTAACCAAATTTGGTAAAGGAGAAATGCTGCCACCTTGTGGCCGTTTCCTGCAAGAGCAGCTTTAAACTCACAGCTAATGGTCACTTAACATTCACAAGGACTCAGGGCTGTAAAGGACACTTGCCCTAAAAATTTGTGCTGAAGTAGGGAATGGACAAAAAAATTCAAAACAGGCAAATGTTTCAAGAAGAGATTATGAAGAGTTATGTTTAACTCACACTCTTTTTTAAAAAAAGGAAAATGGATAAAAGCTCAACCTCAGGGAGTGTTAGATGCATGCAATCTAATCTACAAAAAGTTTCAACTTACACCAGTCGACTGACCATCAGCAAAATGTCTACAAACAATTAATCCTGAAGGGGTTTTAGAGAACTGTGTACCCTCTACCTGATGGTGAGACGTAAAGGGGTAACAGCCAATAATGAGAACAGAAAGGAGCTGTGTTTAAAAGTAAAAATGGAGGTAACATTCAATCCAGCAGGCGCACCATTGGACCTCTCACCTGAGAAGACAAGAATCGAGAAGACACAGGCCGCAAAAGCTGCAGTGCAGCCTTATTCACAATAGCCAAGACAGTGAAGCAATCAAAATGTCCAACAACAGGTGACTGGATAAAGAAGAAGTGGTCCATGTACACAATGGAATATTAGCCATGGAAAACAATGAACCATTGCTCTCTGAGGCACCACAAATGAGTCTGGAGATAATCACGAAACATGAGGTAAGTCGGAAACCAAAGACCTGTATTCTATGATATCACTTATAGGCGTTATCTAATAACTGACACAAATGAATATATTTCCACAGAGAAAGTCACTCACAGACTTAGAAAACAAACTATGCTCATCTAAAAGGAAAGGTGGGGGGAATGGATAAATTAAGATTAGTGTTGCTATATGTATACAAACACATATTATATACATATCTCAAAAAGACCGACCATGTAGCAAGGGAGGTCTGTGGAACCCTCTGTAACATTTTACATGGGGAGAGGATCTGTACTTGAATAGACATATATAATGTACAAATGAACCAGATTGTGTACACCTAGGACAAACAATATTCTAAGCTTTACCCCAATTAAAAAAAAATTTAAAACCAAGAAGAAATAATGAGACATAAACTTATGGGGGTTTCTCCATGCACATTCCAATTTAATTTACAACCTAGGAACACGACTTCCAGAAAGGCTCTGCTGCCCTAGTACCCAGATTTGGGAATGGAGAAATGCTGCCTGCTTGAGGCCACTTCCCACAACAGCAGCTTTAAACCCATTGCTAAAGGTCACTAAATATTCACCAAGCTTTCAGTTCGGTAAATGACACCTGCTCTCTAAAAAAATTATGGGGTGGAAAATCGACCAAAAATTTCAAAATAGGACAACCTTCCAAGAAGACAATTTCAAGAGTTATATTGTACTCTCAATTGTTTCCTTTTTTTTTAACAGAAAAGGAAACGGTGGAGAAAAATGATGAGTTTTACGAATTTTCAAAGACATGCAATCCCAAATTACAAAAACCTATCAGCTCACAGCAGCCAGAAGGGCCATTAGCATAAATGCTGCAAACAATAAATGCTGAAGCGATTGTGGAGAAATGCGTACCCTCGATTCTAAGGGGGACGGGGTAAGAGCCACTAATGAAAACACAAAGAAGGTGCTTTGAAAAGGAAAACACGGTGCTACCAGTCAGTCAATAACACCCACTGCTGGGCCTATCACCTGTGAAAATGAGAATCAAAAAGTCACAGGCTGGCAATCCTGCACTACAACAATATTTACCATAGCCAACACTTGGAAGCAATGAAAATGTCCATCAACCGAGGAATGCGCAAAGTAGAAGTGGTCGACGTACACACTGGGAAATTACTCCAATAAAAAATAAAAATTAAATTTAAAAATCCAACAAAAGTAAGGAGACATCAGCTTGTGTGGGTTTGTCCGAGCACACTCCACTCTAATTTATAACCGAGAAAAACCACAGGCCGCAAGGGCTTTTCCCTAGTTACCACGGTGAGGACATAGAAAGGCTGCCGCCCCCTGGCAGTTACCTGCAAAAGCAGCTTTAAAGCCTGTGCTAATGGTCATTTCATAGGAACAAGTACTGCAGAACTGTAAATGAAACCTGCCCTCAAAATGTCTTGAGGGAGGTAATGGCCAAAACATTTCAAAATGTGACACATACTTTAAGAGAACACTTTGAAGAACTAAGGGGTAATCACAGCTTGAAAAATAAAAAGGACATGCCTTAAAGCTCAATTTCAACGGATTATGAGGCACATGCGACTTCAACCACAAAGAGGTATCAGCTCACACTTGTCAGAATAACCATCAGCAAGGAAACTACAAACAATAAATGCTGAAGGTGTTGTGGAGAAATGCATACCCTCAACTTCAAGTGAGACGTAACTTGAAAAGGGCCACGAATGAGAACAGAATGGAGGTGCCTTAAAAAGGTAAACATTGAGCTACCAAAAGTTCCAGCAGGCCCACTCCTCGACCTATAATCTAAGAAGAGAGAATTGGAAAGACACAGGCAGGCAAATCTGCATGGCACAGTATTACAATAGCCAAGATATGGAAGTAACCAAAAAGTCCACCAACAGATGGGTGGACAAAGAAGAACACCTCCATGTACAGATGGAATATTCGCTACTGAAAAAAATGAAACAATGCCATTTGCAGCACCATAGATGAGTCTAGACATAATCACGCAACCTGTAGTAAGTGAGAAAGCAAAAGACACATATCCTATCATATCACTTTTAGGAGTTACTTAAAATTGATACCAATGAAGATATTTCCACAGAGAAAGGCAATCACAGATTCATTAAAAAAACGTATGGTTCACTAAATAGAAAGGGATGAGGATTGGATACATTACCATATTGGGGTTAACAGAGATATACAAACCATGTGAAATAGATAATCACCAAAGACGTACGGAAGACCAGGAGAAGACTACTCAACATTGTGTCATAACCTACATGGGAAAAGGATGCGAGGAAGAATAGATACACGTATATGTGTGAAAGAACCACATCTTGCACACCTAGAACAAACAAACCATTGTAATCAAATTTGCTGGGATAAAAAATGAAAAGTAAGTTACAAATATGAACAAGAAGTAATGAGACATAAACATAAAGTGCTTTTTTCCTGGCACATTCCATTCGAATTTACAACCTAGAACACCACTTCCATTAAGGCTCTGTTTCCCCAGTTAGCAAATTAGGTAAAGGAGAAATGCTGCCACCTTGTGGCCGTTTCCTGCAAGAGCAGCTTTAAACTCACAGCTAATGGTCACTTAACATTCACAAGGACTCAGGGCTGTAAAGGACACCTGCCCTAAAAATTTGTGCTGAAGTAGGGAGTGGACAAACAAATTCAAAACAGGCAAATGTTTCAAGAAGAGAGTATGAAGAGTTAAGTTTTACTCACGCCCTTTTAAAATAAAAAGGAAAATGGATAAAAGCTCAACCTCAGGGAGTGTTAGACCCATGCAATCTAATCTACAAAAAGTTTCAACTTACACCAGTCGACTGACCATCAGCAAAATGTCTACAAACAATAAATGCTGAAGGGGTCTTAGAGAACTGTGTCCCCTCTACCTCCTGGTGAGACGTAAAGGGGTAACCGCCAATAATGAGAACAGAAAGGAGCTGTGTTTAAAAGTAAAAATGGAGGTACCATTCAATCCAGCAGGCGCACCATTGGACCTCTCACCTGAGAAGACAAGAATCGAGAAGACACAGGCCGCAAAAGCTGCAGTGCAGCCTTATTCACAATAGCCAAGACAGTGAAGCAATCAAAATATCCAACAAGAGGTGAATGGATAAAGAAGAAGTGGTCCATGTACACCATGGAATATTAGCCATGGAAAACAATGAACCATTGCTCTCTGAGGCACCACAAATGAGTCTGGAGATAATCACGAAACATGAGGTAAGTCGCAAAGCAAAAGACCTATATTCTATGATATCACTTATAGGCGTTATCTAATAACTGACACAAATGAACATATTTCCACAGAGAAAGACACTCACAGACTTAGAAAACCAACTATGCTCATCTAAAAGGAAAGGTGGGGGGAATGGATAAATTAAGATTAGTGTTACTATATGTATACAAAGTCATATTATATACATATCTCAAAAAGACCGACCATATAGCAAGGGAGGTCTGCGGAACCCTCTGTAATATTTTACATGGGAAGAGGGTCTGTACTTGAATAGACATATATAATGTACAAATGAACCAGATTGTGTACACCTAGGACAAACAATATTCTAAGCTTTACCCAATTAAAACACTTTAAAATCCAAGAAGAAATAATGACACATAAACTTATGGGGATTTCGCCATGCACATTACAATGTAATTTACAACCTAGGAACACGACTTCCAGAAAGGCGCTGCTGCCCTAGTACCCAGATCTGGGAATGGAGAAATGCTGCCTCCTTGAGGCCACTTCCCACAACAGCAGCTTTAAACCCATTGCTAAAGGTCACTAAATATTCACCAAACTTGCAGTTCGGGAAATGACACCTGCTCTCTAAAAAACTCTGGGGTGGAAAATCGACCAAAAAATTCAAAAGAGGGCAACCTTCCAAGAAGACAATTTCAAGAGTTATATTGTACTCCCAATTGTTTCCTTTTTTTTAACAGAAAAAGAAACGGCGGAGAAAAATGGTGAGTTTTACGAATTTTCAAAGACATGCAAACCCAAATTACAAAACCCTATCAGCTCAAAGCAGCCAGTAGGGCCATTAGCATAAATGCTGCAAACAATAAATGCTAAATCGATTGTGGAGGAATGCGTACCCTCGATTCTAAGGGGGACGGGGTAAGAGCCACTAATGAAAACACAAAGAAGGTGCTTTGAAAAGGGAAACACGGTGCTACCAGTCAATCAATCACACCCACTGCTGGGCCTATCACCTGAGAAAATGAGAATCAAAAAGTCACAGGCTGGCAAGCCAGCACTCCAACAATATTTACCATAGCCAACACTTGGAAGCAATGAAAATGTCCATCAACCGAGGAATGCACAAAGTAGAAGTGGTCCACGTACACGGTGAGAAATTACTCTAATATAAAATAAAAATTACACTTAAAAAACCAACAAAAGGAGACATCAGCTTTTGTGGGTTTGTCCGGGCACACTCCACTCTAATTTATAACCGAGAATCACCACAGGCCGCAAGGGCTTTTCCCTAGGTACCAGGGTGGGGAACATAGAAAGGCTGCCACCCTCTGGCAGTTACCTGCAAAAGCAGCTTGAAAGCCTGTGCTCATGGTCATTTCATAGGAACAAGTACTGCAGGACTGTAAATGAAACCTGCCCTCAAAATGTCTTGAGGGAGGTAATGGCTAAAAGAATTCAAAATGTGACACATATTTTCAGAGAACACTTTGAAGAACTAAGGAGTAATCACAGCTTGAAAAATAAAAAGGACATGCCTTAAAGCTCAATTTCACCGGATTATGAGGCACATGCGAATTCAACCACAAAGAGGTATCAGCTCACACTTGTCAAAATAACCATCAGCAAGAAAACTACAAACAATAAATGCTGAAGGTGTTGTGGAGAAATGCATACCCTCAAATTCAAGTGGGACATAAGTTGGAAAGGGCCACGAATGAGAGCAGAATGGAGTTGCCTTAAAAAGGTAAACATTGATCTACCAAACGATCCAGCAGGCCCACTCCTCGACCTATAATCTAAGAAGAGAGAATTGGAAAGACACAGGCAGGCAAATCTGCATTGCACAGTATTACAATAGCCAGGATATGGAAGTAACCAAAAAGTCCACCAACAGATGGGTGGACAAAGAAGAACTCCTCCATGTACAGATGGAATATTCGCTAGTGAAAAAAATGAAACAATGCCATTTGCAGCACCATACATGAGTCTAGACGTAATCACGCCACCTGTAGTAAGTGAGAAAGCAAAAGACACATATCCTATCATATCACTTTTAGGAGTTCCTTAAAAATTGATACCAATGAAGATATTTCCACAGAGAAAGGCAATCACAGATCATTAAAAAACTTATGGTTCTCCAAATAGAAAGGGATGAGGATTGGATATATTACCATATTGGGGTTAACAGAGATATACAAGCCATATGAAATATATACCCACCAAAGACGTACGGAAGACCAGGAGAAGACTACTCAACATTGTGTCATAACCCTACATGGGAAAAGGATGCGAGGAAGAATAGATACATGTATATGTGTGAAAGAACCACATCTTGCACACCTAGAGCAAACAAACCATTGTAATCAAATTTGCTGGGATAAAAAATAAAAGTAAATTACAAATATGAACAAGAAGTAATGAGACATAAACTTAAAGGGCTTTTTCCTGGCACATTCCAATCTAATATACAACCTAGAACACCACTTCCATTAAGACTCTGTTTCCCTAGTAACCAAATTTGGTAAAGGAGAAATGCTGCCACCTTGTGGCCGTTTCCTGCAAGAGCAGCTTTAAACTCACAGCTAATGGTCACTTAACATTCACAAGGACTCAGGGCTGTAAAGGACACTTGCCCTAAAAATTTGTGCTGAAGTAGGGAATGGACAAAAAAATTCAAAACAGGCAAATGTTTCAAGAAGAGATTATGAAGAGTTATGTTTAACTCACACTCTTTTTTAAAAAAGGAAAATGGATAAAAGCTCAACCTCAGGGAGTGTTAGATGCATGCAATCTAATCTACAAAAAGTTTCAACTTACACCAGTCGACTGACCATCAGCAAAATGTCTACAAACAATTAATCCTGAAGGGGTTTTAGAGAACTGTGTACCCTCTACCTGATGGTGAGACGTAAAGGGGTAACAGCCAATAATGAGAACAGAAAGGAGCTGTGTTTAAAAGTAAAAATGGAGGTAACATTCAATCCAGCAGGCGCACCATTGGACCTCTCACCTGAGAAGACAAGAATCGAGAAGACACAGGCCGCAAAAGCTGCAGTGCAGCCTTATTCACAATAGCCAAGACAGTGAAGCAATCAAAATGTCCAACAACAGGTGACTGGATAAAGAAGAAGTGGTCCATGTACACAATGGAATATTAGCCATGGAAAACAATGAACCATTGCTCTCTGAGGCACCACAAATGAGTCTGGAGATAATCACGAAACATGAGGTAAGTCGGAAACCAAAGACCTGTATTCTATGATATCACTTATAGGCGTTATCTAATAACTGACACAAATGAATATATTTCCACAGAGAAAGTCACTCACAGACTTAGAAAACAAACTATGCTCATCTAAAAGGAAAGGTGGGGGGAATGGATAAATTAAGATTAGTGTTGCTATATGTATACAAACACATATTATATACATATCTCAAAAAGACCGACCATGTAGCAAGGGAGGTCTGTGGAACCCTCTGTAACATTTTACATGGGGAGAGGATCTGTACTTGAATAGACATATATAATGTACAAATGAACCAGATTGTGTACACCTAGGACAAACAATATTCTAAGCTTTACCCCAATTAAAAAAAAATTTAAAACCAAGAAGAAATAATGAGACATAAACTTATGGGGGTTTCTCCATGCACATTCCAATTTAATTTACAACCTAGGAACACGACTTCCAGAAAGGCTCTGCTGCCCTAGTACCCAGATTTGGGAATGGAGAAATGCTGCCTGCTTGAGGCCACTTCCCACAACAGCAGCTTTAAACCCATTGCTAAAGGTCACTAAATATTCACAAGCTTTCAGTTCGGTAAATGACACCTGCTCTCTAAAAAAATTATGGGGTGGAAAATCGACCAAAAATTTCAAAATAGGACAACCTTCCAAGAAGACAATTTCAAGAGTTATATTGTACTCTCAATTGTTTCCTTTTTTTTTAACAGAAAAGGAAACGGTGGAGAAAAATGATGAGTTTTACGAATTTTCAAAGACATGCAATCCCAAATTACAAAACCTATCAGCTCACAGCAGCCAGAAGGGCCATTAGCATAAATGCTGCAAACAATAAATGCTGAAGCGATTGTGGAGAAATGCGTACCCTCGATTCTAAGGGGGACGGGGTAAGAGCCACTAATGAAAACACAAAGAAGGTGCTTTGAAAAGGAAAACACGGTGCTACCAGTCAGTCAATAACACCCACTGCTGGGCCTATCACCTGTGAAAATGAGAATCAAAAAGTCACAGGCTGGCAATCCTGCACTACAACAATATTTACCATAGCCAACACTTGGAAGCAATGAAAATGTCCATCAACCGAGGAATGCGCAAAGTAGAAGTGGTCGACGTACACACTGGGAAATTACTCCAATAAAAAATAAAAATTAAATTTAAAAATCCAACAAAAGTAAGGAGACATCAGCTTGTGTGGGTTTGTCCGAGCACACTCCACTCTAATTTATAACCGAGAAAAACCACAGGCCGCAAGGGCTTTTTCCCTAGTTACCACGGTGAGGACATAGAAAGGCTGCCGCCCCCTGGCAGTTACCTGCAAAAGCAGCTTTAAAGCCTGTGCTAATGGTCATTTCATAGGAACAAGTACTGCAGAACTGTAAATGAAACA